>NC_138299.1:103333563-103423563 GCF_965601325.2 Salmo salar | reverse complement strand
ATATTCTACAATAATATTGTGCTCGCTGTATAGCATGAAATGTTGTAATTTAATACATACTGTTTCATATATGTTGTATAAATTAATCCGGTGTAGATACTTCTGAATTTCATCTGGTTTACTGTTACAGTGCTATTTGTGTTATTAGTTGAAATAACAAGAAATCATGAAATGTCGGAAACAAATTAGTAGTAGTGGGGTAGTATATAGTAAAAGTGGAGGAATAGTGGAATAATAGAGGCGTAGCAGTGGACTAATAGTGGACTAATAGTGGAGTAATAGTGGAGTAGTAGTGGTGATAGAGTAGTGAAATAGTGATAGAGTGATATAGTGATATAGTAGTGACAGAGTAGTAATAGAGTAGTGATAGAGGAGTGATATAGTAATAGAGTAGTAATAGAGTAGCGATAGAGTAGTGAAATTGTGATAGAGGAGTGATGTAGTAATAGAGTAGTGATAGAGTAGTGATAGAGATGTGAAATAGTGATAGAGGAGTAATATAGTAATAGAGTAGCGATAGAGTAGTTATATAGTAATAGAGTAATGATATAGTAGTGATATAGTGATAGAGTAGTGATAGAGTAGTGATAGAGGAGTGATTCAGTAGTGATATAGTAATAGAGTAGTAATAGAGTAGTGATAGAGTAGTGATATTGTAATAGAGTAGTGATAGAGTAGTGATATAGTAATAGAGTGGTGATATAGTAATAGAGTAGTAATAGAGTAGTGTTAGAGATGTGAAATAGTGATTGAGGAGTTATATAGTAATAGAGTAGTGATATAGTAGTGATATAGTAATAGAGTAGTGATAGAGTAGTGATAGAGGAGTGATTGAGTAGTGATATAGTAATATAGTAGTAATAGAGTAGTGATAGAGTATTGGAATTGTAATAGAGTAGTGATAGAGTAGTGATATAGTATTAGAGTAGTGATATAGTAATAGAGTAGTGATAGAATAGTGATAGAGTAGTGATATAGTAATAGAGTAGTATTAGAGTAGTGATATAGTAATAGAGTAGTGATATAGTAATAGAGTAGTGATAGAGTAATGATATATTAATAGAGCAGTGATAGAGTAGTGATATAGTGATAGAGTATTGATAGAGTAGTAATAGAGTAGTGATAGAGTAGTGATATAGTAATAGAGTAGTGATAGAATAGTGATAGAGTAGTAATAGAGTAGTGATAGAGCAGTGATATAGTACTCGAGTAGTGATTGAGTAGTAATAGAGTAGTGATGGAGTAGTCATAGAATAGTGATAGAGTAGTGATATAGTGATATAGTAATAGGGTAGTGATAGAGTAGTTATAGAGTAGTGATAGATTAGTGATAGAATAGTGATAGAGTAGTGGTAGAATAGTTGTGATATAGTGATATCGTAATAGAGTAGTGATAGAGTAGTAATAGAGAAGTAATATAGTGATAGAGTAGTCATAGCGTAGTAATAGAGTAGTCATAGAGTAGTAATAGAGTAGTAATATAGTAGTGATGGAGTAATGATGGAGTAGTGATAGAATGGTGATATAGTGATATAGTGATGGAGTAGTGATGGAGTAGTGATAGAGTAGTGATGGAGCACTTATAGAATAGTGATATAGTGATAGAGTAGTGATAGAGTAGTGATAGAGCAGTGATTGAGTAGTGATAGAGGGGGATAGAGGAGTGATAGAGTATTGATAGAGCAGTGATAGAGTAGTGATAGAGTAGTGACAGAGAAGTGATGTAGTGATTGAGTTGTGATAGAGTGGTAATATAGCAATAATGTGGGGTAATATACAGTAATAGTTTAGTAGTAGTGTAGAAATAGTGCGGTAATAGTCGAGTAATGGTTGAGGTATAGTGGAGTAATGTAGTAACAGCGAAGTAATTATGGAGTAATGTAGTAACAGTGGAGTAACAGTGAAGTAAGTATGGAATAATTTAGTAATAGTGAAGTAATTATGAAGTAATGCAGTAATAGTGAAGTAATTGTGGAGTAATGTAGTACCAGTGGAGTACTAGTGAAGTAAATATGGTGTAATGTAGTAATAGTGAAGTAATTATGGAGTAATGTAGTAATATCGAAGTAATTATGAAGTAATGTGGTAACAGTGGAGTAATAGTGTAGCAAGCATGGAGTAATGTAGTAATAGTGAAGTAATTATGGGGTAATGTAGTAATAGCGAAGTAATTGCGGAGTAACGTATTAATAGTGAAGTAAGTATGGAGTTATGTCGTAATAGTCAAGTAATTATGGAGTAATGTAGTAATTATGAAGTAATTACGGAGCAATGTAGCAATAGTGAAGTAAGTATGAAGTAATGTAGTAACCGTGTAGTAACAGTGAAGTAAGTATGGAGGAATGTAGTAACGACAGAGTAATAGTGAAGTAAGTATGGAGTAATGTAGCAATAGTGAAGCAATTATGGAGTAATGTAGTAATATCGAAGTAATTATGAAGTAATGTAGTAATATCGAAGTACTTATGGAGTAATGTAGTAATAGTGAAGTAATTATGTAGTAACGTAGTAATAGTGAATTAATTATGGAGCAATGTAGTAATAGCGAAGTAATTATGGAGTAATGTAGTAATAGCAAAGTAAGTATGGAGTAATGTAGTAACAGTGAAGTAAGTAAGGAGTAATGTAGTAATAGTGAAGTAATTATGAAGTATTGTAGTACCAGTGAAGAAATTATGAAGTAATGTAGTGATAGTGAAGTAATTATGAAGTAATGTAGTAATAGTGAAGTAATTATGAAGTAATGTAGTAATAGCGGCGTAATGGCAATCTGGCAGCTTTGATTTATTAAAAGGGTGAATATTCAATTTGCCAAGATATGATCTTCTTCTGCCAAAGAGCGACATTAGTAAGGCGGGGGATATACAATCTGATCATATAAATGAATCAGGAGTCCCCAGAGGAAAGGAGGTAGGGCGGGCAGAGCTCCTCGGTAGCAGCAAACATCTGTAGCATAAATTACATCAGAGCTGTGGTATCATGTCCACCTTTCGTGAAAACAAGAAGTCTATTGATGTCTCCCAAATGGCACCATATTCACAAAATAACGCACTACTTTTGACCAGAGCCCTATTAGGTAGTGCTCTATAAAGGAGTGGATGCAGGAATTTGGGATGCAGACTCATAGGATATCAGAATAAACAGATTCCAACTGATGTATGTCCCTCTAAACCAGGGTTAATTTAAAACCACTGCTGTCGATTCCAACACGCCTTTTCTTATATATACTGCTCAAAAAAATAAAGGGAACAGTTAAACCACACATCCTAGATCTGAATGAAAGAAATAATCTTATTAAATTTAGTAGTTTCTTTGAGCAGTATATATATATATATATATATATATATATATATATATATATATATATATATATATATTTTATATTTTTTACCATGTTTTTTATTTGTTTTGTCATGTCTTGTTGGGTTACAAGAATATTATCCATTTCAATGTATCAACATGTACCTGCAGGCTGACACTCAGAAGAACAATGTCAGGAAGAAATACACAGAGTGGAAGTAATCATACATTCAGTATAAACGGGAAAATAAAAAGGGGGTACCCCCCACCCCCTCCCCCCAAAAACCGACTTGTGGTTTTATCTAAATTACCCTTGGATGGAGATAAGGGCTTGGACTTGTGGTTTTACTTAATTATCCATACTGGGCAATGATTATAATAGCGATTGTGATCCAACCATAAATTCATACATTGTGCCCCAGTGCCGAGAGGACGGCAGTTCAATATGTAGCTAGATGTAGGAGATTAAACAGCTAGCTCATCGTTGCCCATGAAAGGAAGTTAGCCTCTCTGGGCTAGGCGGGACGAATTCGTCCCACCTACGTAACAGCCACTTGCAGCCTGTGGCGCGATTTTCAAAACCTTAAAAATCCTATTACTTCAATTTCTCAAACATATGACTATTTTACAGCTATTTAAAGACAAGACTCTCGTTAATCTAACCACACTGTCCGATTTCAAAAAGGCTTTACAACGAAAGCAAAACATTAGATTATGTCAGCAGAGTACCAAGCCAGAAATAATCAGACACCCATTTTTCAAGCCAGCATATAATGTCACCAAAACCCAGAAGACAGCTAAATGCAGCACTCACCTTTGATGATCTTCATCAGATGACAACCCTAGGACATTATGTTATACAATACATGCATGTTTTGTTCAATCAAGTTCATATTTATATCAAAAACCAGCTTTTTACATTAGCATGTGACGTTCAGAACTAGCATACCCCCCGCAAACTTCCGGGGAATTCGCTAACATTTTACTAAATTACTCACGATAAACGTTCACAAAAAGCATAACAATTATTTTAAGAATTATAGATACAGACCTCCTCTATGCACTCGATATGTCCGATTTTAAAATAGCTTTTTGGTGAAAGCACATTTTGCAATATTCTAAGTACATAGCCCAGGCATCACGGGCTCGCTATTTAGACACCCGGCAAGTTTAGCACTCACCATAATCATATTTACTATTATAAAAGTTTGATTACCTTTTGTTGTCTTCGTCAGAATGCACTCCCAGGACGTCTACTTCAATAACAAATGTTGGTTTGGTCCAAAATAATCCATCTTTATATCCGAATAGCGGCGTTTTGTTCGTGCGTTCCAGACACTATCCGAAATGGTAAAGAAGTGTCGCGCGCATGGCGCAATTCGTGACAATAAAATTCTAAATATTCCATTACCGTACTTCGAAGCATGTCAACCGCTGTTTAAAATCAATTTTTACGCCATTTTTCTCGTAGAAAAGCGATAATATTCCGACAGGGAATCTCCTTTTCGGCAAACAGAGGAAAAAATCACAAAGGCGGGGGCGGTCGGGTCACGCGCATAAGCCCAGAGTCCCTTGATCGGCCACTTGAGAAAGGCGATAATGTGTTTCAGCCTGGGGCTGGAATGACGACATTCTGTTTTTTCCCGGGCTCTGAGCACCTATGGAAGACGTGGGAAGTGTCACGTTAGAGCAGAGATCCTTAGTAAAAGATAGAGATGGAAAAGAAGTTCAAGAAATGGTCAGACAGGCCACTTCCTGTAAAGGAATCTCTCAGGTTTTGACCTGCCATTTGAGTTCTGTTATACTCACAGACACCATTCAAACAGTTTTAGAAACTTTAGGGTGTTTTCTATCCATATCTAATAAGTATATGCATATTCTAGTTACTGGGTAGGAGTGGTAACCAGATTAAATCGGGTATGTTTTTTATCCAGCCGTGTCAATACTGCCCCCTAGCCCTAACTTAAGCTAGCGAGCAAGCATTTTAGCAAGGTAGCCTAGGACAACAACAACAACTAAAAGGGTGTACTGCATGACAGTCGTAGACCGTTTCATCAACATGAAAGAGAGGAGGATGGTGTTTCTCTAGAAGTAAGGTGAGTCAACATGTTTTTATACTTTTGCTACACACGCACGCACACACACACACACACACACAGACACACAGACAACAGTCCCATGGACAACCACATCATGTTTAGCTGATGATGATTGGACTAAATCGTTTTTGGAATATTTTAGTTGTCACTGTACTAGACTAAGCATAGGTGATTAGATGGTGATGTTGAAATGTTTAAGTTGAAATGGTGCTGGAATAGTGGAGGCAGCTCCTGTTTCCTTTGCGACTTGCGGTAGCTCTCTGTGGTTATAAATCAATAATTGTTTAGTAGTCCAAATATATAGGAAACATGAACTTGCTTGACCATGATGTAGGCCATATAACTGTTTATTACAAGCACTATGCTTTGTGGACTTCACCGGCCAGAGGTTGCTCTCCGGTTTAGTAATTAATACAAAAGGTGTGGTTGATTTTATTCTGCCACTGTGTCTTCTTATTGTCTTGGCCTTAGGCCTATATATCAAGGTGTCAAGGCATATGAACTACGAGGTTATAGAGCAAACAACGCAATTATCACAACACATAGGTTGTAATGTGGCTTTATTTTCTGGCTTGGCTTCACCAGTGATTTCACCCACACACCACTGCTGCATTGGATTAGTCTATTTGTTCTGCATCTGTAGATACGTCCCTGCATCCATAGATACGTCACTGCATCCGTAGATACGTCACTGCCATCGGTAGATACATCACTGCATCCGTAGATACGTCACTGCATCCGTAGATACATCACTGCATCCATAGATACGTCCCTGCATCCGTAGATACGTCACTGCATCCGTAGATACGTCACTGCATCCGTAGATACATCACTGCATCCATAGATACGTCCCTGCATCCATAGATATGTCCCTGCATCCGTAGATACGTCCCTGCATCTGTAGATACGTCACTGCATCCATAGATACGGCACTGCATCCATAGATACGTCCCTGCATCTGTAGATACGTCACCGCATCCGTAGATACGTCACTGCATCCATAGATACGGCACTGCATCCGCAGATACGTCACTGCATCTGTAGATACGTCACTGCATCCGTAGATACGTCGCTGCATCCATAGATACGTCACTGCATCCATAGATACGTCACTGCATCTGCAGAGAGACAGGTAATGTATTGAATCAGCTTGGCCTAAATAAAGGAAGAGAGAGACAGGTAAGGCATTGAGACAGGTAATGTATTGAGTCAGGCTGGGCTAAATAAAGGAAGAGTGTAGAGAGACAGGTAATGTATTGTAGAAGGCTGGGCTAAATAAGGAAGAGAGACAGGTAGTGTATTATAACAGGCTGGGCTTAATAAAGGAAGGGAGTAGAGAGACAGGTAATGTATAGTAGCAGACTGGGCTAAATAAAGGAGGGGAATAGAGAGAAAGGTAATGTATAGTAGCAGACTGGGCTAAATAAGGAAGGGACTAGAGAGAAAGGTAATGTATAGTAGCAGACTGGGCTAAATAAAGGAGGGGACTAGAGAGAAAGGTAATGTATAGTAGCAGACTGGGCTAAATAAAGGAGGGGAATAGAGAGAAAGGTAATGTATAGTAGCAGACTAGGCTAAATAAAGGAGGGGACTAGAGAGAAAGGTAATGTATAGTAGCAGACTGGGCTAAATAAAGGAGGGGACTAGAGAGAAAGGTAATGTATAGTAGCAGACTGGGCTAAATAAAGGAGGGGACTAGAGAGAAAGGTAATGTATAGTAGCAGACTGGGCTAAATAAAGGAGGGGAGAAGAGAGAAAGGTAATGTATAGTAGCAGACTGGGCTAAATAAAGGAGGGGAGAAGAGAGAAAGGTAATGTATAGTAGCAGACTGGGCTAAATAAAGGAGGGGAGAAGAGAGAAAGGTAATGTATAGTAGCAGACTGGGCTAAATAAAGGAGGGGACTAGAGAGAAAGGTACTCTTTGATATCACTGATATCAATTGTTACTGGTTTTATCTATGTCTGCAGTCCGGTAATTCCTGAGTGTCATTTTGGGACGCGATCCTGATGTCTCTCTGTCAAAATGAAAAGTGACCTTCAGTGTCTTTGACTGATTATCATTCTAGCAGTGAGTTTGAATTTGGCAGCGTCAGAGCTACAGCTGTTCAGTAGCTGTAGAAGGTTATTAGAGAATCCGGAGCTTCTCTCCTCCTCTCACTTTATCTTAGGATACGTCCCAAATGGCACCCTATTCCCCTATTTATTAACATAGGGCTAGCGCACTATTTCGGGAATAGTGTGACATTTAGGAGGCTGACCACAGAAAATACTAATCTGAAATTATAAATATTCTATCGAGCCTCGATCTCTCTCTAAAGGAGAGATGTGTATAATACAGCGGAAAGCATCAAGCAGACCTTGGTAATAAACCACCTCTAATTCACACGTGTCTGAAGGCTGTAGCCAGCTGTGCATATCTCCATTATATTACATCTACCAAAAAGCCTGCATCTCAAATGGCACCCATTCCCCTACATATTGTCCTAGTTGTGACCATAGCCCTATGGGCCCTGGTCAAAAGTAGTGCACTACTGTACATAGGTTATAGGGAACCACCTGGGACGGAGACAATTTCTCCAAAATAATGATACCTATCAAGGGATTTATTTATTTTAATTAATTAATTAATTTATTTATTTATTTCACCTTTATTTAACCAGGTAGACTAGTTGAGAACATGTTCTCATTTACAACTGCGACCTGGCCAAGATAAAGCAAAGCAGTTCGACACATACAACAACACAGAGTTACACATGGAATAAACAAACATACAGTCAATAACACAACAGAAAAAAAAGTCTATGTACAGTGTGTGCAAATGAGGTAAGATAAGGGAGGTAAGGCAATAAATAGGCCATAGTGCCGAAATAATTACAATTTAGCAATTTAAACACTGGAGTGATAGATGTGCAGAAGATGAATGTGCAAGTAGAGATACTGGGGTGCAAAGGAGCAGAAAAATAAATAACAGTATGGGGATGAGGTAGTTGGATGGGCTATTTACAGATGGGCTATGTGCAGTGATCTGTGAGCTGCTCTGACAGCTGGTGCTTAAAGCTAGTGAGGGAGGTATGAGTCTCCAGCTTCAGGGTCAGTGTACCAGATGTACAATTCAAGAAGTACCATTATCTTTCTAAAGAATTATACGTATAAAACTACATTGTTGTTATTATAACGTCTCGGGTCCAAAATGACACTGGACACCATGTATGGGTCCAAAATGACACCATTTTCCCTACATAGCGCTCTACTTTTGACCGGATTCCTATGGGCCATGGTCAAAAGTAGAGC
This sequence comes from Salmo salar, assembly GCF_965601325.2. Lineage (NCBI taxonomy): Eukaryota > Metazoa > Chordata > Actinopteri > Salmoniformes > Salmonidae > Salmo > Salmo salar. Next base: position 103,414,872 of record NC_138299.1, on the reverse strand, counting down.
ATTGCTGTATGTAGGGGAATGGGTTCCGTTTGGGACGCAGACCCTTCACTGGTGGCTGAGCATATTGGACACAAATGTCACCTTTAACTAGTATGATGATGTGTTCTCATTCCTTCAAGGTTCACTGTTGGATATGGGCAATTGAGTCAGGAAGAACTGTTTGTCTGATCTGATTCTAAACTCAATTACTTTTTTTTCTGGATTGTCACATGGTTCCCTTCTATGTTACTACTGTTGTAGCACTGGAAGGTGAATGCAAACAACCTTGGTGTTCATCCCAAACTGCCCCATATTCCCTAGATATTCTCTAGATATTCCCTAGATATTCCCTAGATATTCCCTAGCTATTCCCTTAGATATTCCCTAGATATTCCCTAGATATTCCGTAGATATTCTCTAGATATTCTCTAGATATTCCCAAAATATTCCCTAGACATTCCCTAGACATTCCCTAGATATTCCCTAGATATTCCCTAGATATTCCCTAGATAAATTGGAATGCTATTTGGCCCTAAACAGAGAGTACACAGCGGCAGAATACCTGACCACTGCGACTAACCCAAATTTAAGGAAAGCTTTGACTATGTACAGACTCACTGAGCATAGCCTTGCTATTGAGAAAGGCCGCCGTAGGCAGACCTGGCTCTCAAGAGAAGACAGGCTATGTGCGCACTGCCCACAAAATGAGGTGGAAACTGAGCTGCACTTCCTAACCTCCTACCCAATGTATGACCATATTAGAGACACATTTCCCTCAGATTACACAGATCCACAAAGAATTAGAAAACAAATTAAACATCGATAAACTCCCATATCTGTTAGGTGAAATACTGCAATGTGCAAACACAGCAGCAAGATGTGTGTCCCATTACCATGAAAAAAGGACAACCAGTGGAGAACAAACAACATTGTAAATACAACCAATGTTTATATTTTCCCTTTTATACTTCAACTACTTGAACATTGTTACAATACTGTACATAGACAATAATATAACATTTGACATGTTTATATTATTTAAAAACTTTTGTGAGTGTAATGTTTACTAATGTTTCCATTGTTTATGCCCCTTTTGTTTGCCTATTCCATTTGCTTTGGCAATGTAAACATCTGTTTCCCATGCCAATAAAGCCCTTTGAATTGAATTGAGAGAGAGAAACGGGGAAGGGGAGAGTGAGAGACAGGCTGACAGAGAACAGACAGACAGAGAGACAGGCAGACAGAGAGAAAGACCGAGAGAGAGAGACACGCTGACAGAGAGACAGGCTGACAGAGAACAGACAGAGAGAGAGACAGGCAGACAGAGAGAAAGATAGAGAGAGAGACACGCTGACAGAGAGACAGGCTGACAGAGAACAGACAGACAGAGAGACAGGCTGACAGAGAACAGACAGACAGACAGAGAGACAGACAGACAGACAGACAGACAGACAGGCTGGCAGAGAGACAGGCTGACAGAGAGACAGGCTGACAGAGAGACAGGCTGACTGACAGACAGACAGAGAGACAGACAGAGAACAGACAGAGAGACAGACAGACAGACAAACAGGCTGGCAGAGAGACAGGCTGGCAGAGAGACAGGCTGACAGAGAGACAGGCTGACAGACAGACAGAGAACAGACAGACAGAGAGACAGGCTGACAGAGAACAGAAAGACAGAGAGACAGACAGACAGACAGGCTGGCAGAGAGACAGGCTGACAGAGAGACAGGCTGACAGAGAGACAGGCTGACCGACAGACAGATAGAGAGACAGACAGACAGAGAGACAGGCTGGCAGAGAGACAGGCTGACAGAGAGACAGGCTGACAGACAGACAGAGAGACAAGCTGACAGAGAACAGACAGAGAGACAGGCAGACAGAGAGACAGGCTGACAGAGAGACAGACAGAGAACAGATAGACAGAGAGACAAGCTGACAGACAGACAGACAGACAGACAGACAGACAGACAGACAGACAGACAGACAGACAGACAGACAGACAGACAGACAGACAGACAGGCTGACAGAGACAGCAGACAGACAGACAGACAGACAGACAGACAGACAGACAGACAGACAGACAGACAGACAGACAGACAGGCTGACAGAGAACAGACAGACAGACAGAGAGACAGACAGACAGACAGACAGACAGACAGACAGACAGACAGACAGACAGGCTGGCAGAGAGACAGGCTGACAGAGAGACAGGCTGACAGAGAGACAGGCTGACAGACAGACAGACAGACAGACAGACAGACAGACAGACAGACAGACAGACAGACAGACAGACAGACAGACAGACAGACAGACAGACAGAGAGACAGACTGACAGAGAGACAGACTGACAGAGAACAGACAGACATAGAGACAGGCTGAGGTTGATGGTCAAACATATTTGTATGACAGACCATTCTCTGTGGATATCAAACAAACAGAGAGGGGTTTGTTGAGGGTGTATATGTAATCCTGTGATCTGGCTGGAGGCTTGTGTCTTGGGGCTCAGCAGTCTGGCTTCCCTTAGCCTGAATATTGACACAGCTGTGTCTGGTCTGGACCAGGCTGCAACATCAATAATAAAAAAGTTCAGAGATACAGACACCTCCCCATCACCCCGCCGTGCAGCCAGTCAGAGCAACACAGAACACACACACACACACACACACACACACACACACACACACACACACACACACACACACACACACACACACACACACACACACACACACACACACACACACTCAGGACATTAGAGTCCTGAGATCTGAACCCACACGGTACGCAACAACGACCAGCGGGCTGACCCTGTGTCAAATCAAATCAAATGTTATTGGTCACATACACGTGGTTAGCAGATGTTATTGCAGGTGTAGTGAAATGCTTGTGGTTCTAGCTCCGACAGTGCAGCAATATCTAACAAGTAAGATCTAACAGTTTCACAACATATAACCCAAAATACATGTAAATCTAAGTAATAAATGGATTAAGAATATATATGCATATATGTCAGAGCGGCATTGGACTAAGATACAGGGTCATAGTATAGAGTACAGTATATATACATATGAGATGGGTGATGCAATATTTACAAACAATTAGTGACTAAGATACCGTAGAATGGTATAGAGTACAGTTTATACATATGAGATGAGTATTGCAAGATACAGAGACATTATTAAAGTGGCTAGTGTTTCATTTCCTTAAAGTGGCCAGTGATTCCTAATCATTGTCTCTAGGCAGCAGCCTCTGATGTGCTGGAGATGGCTGTTTAACAGTCAGTGGTGTAGTATAGAATACAATACAGTATATACATATGAGATGGGTGATGCAATATGTAAACACAACTTAAAAGTGACTAAGATAGCATAGAATAGTGTGGAGTGCAGTTTATACATATGAGATGAGTAATGCTAGATACGGAAACATTATTAAAGTGGCTAGTGATCCATTTCTAAAAGTGTCCAGTGTTGGAACACACATATGAATTATTATTATTAATATATAATATTATTGAATATTTCAATAATTAGATCAAAAACAGAGAAATCTTCTAATTAGATAACAAGGTCCGGGAGTGATCTGAAATCTGTCTAATGTCCAGAATATTTTTTTTTAAATATTGTGTATAGGAATTGTTGTAATCTGAACGTGGTGATGTTATATGTCCTCGTTAAAGGAGAAATTTCATAAAGTCCGAGGGATTTCTAGATCAGTGAGATGTGTTTCACAAATAATTGGCCACGAAGAGGGCGGAGAAAGGCTTCGAGCGCCGACCGATACATCCTATGATAACTTCCGGTGAAGCCTATACATTCAAGAAGTATTGAGACTTCTTGACTTCTTCCACATTTTGTTACGTTACAGCCTTACTCTAAAATGGATAATATTAATTATTTTCCTCAAGTGTATTAAAAATAAAAATAAACAGAAATACCTTCTTTACATAAGTATTCAGACCCTTTACTATGAGACTCGAAATTGAGCTCAGGTACATCCTGTTTCCATTGATCATCCTTGAGATTGGAGTCCAAGTTCAATTCAATTCAATAGATTAGAAATGATTTGGAAATGCACACACCTGTCTATATAAGGCCCCACAGCTGTCAGCGCATGTAAGAGGAAAACCCGTGGTGAGTGTCACTAGTGTTGAGTCGCTGTGAAAATATACTGTAGGTCTGCAGTAAGCGTGGTGAGTGTCACTAGTGTTGAGTCGCTATGAAAATATACTGTAGGCCTGCAGTAAACATGATGAGTGTCACTAGTGTTGAGTCATACGCTGTGAAAATATACTGTAGGCCTGCAGTAAGCATGGTGAGTGTCACTAGTGTTGAGTCGCTGTGAAAATATACTGTAGGCCTGCAGTAAACGTGGTGAGTGTCACTAGTGTTGAGTCGCTGTGAAAATATACTGTAGGCCTGCAGTAAACATGGTGAGTCACTAGTGTTGAGTCGCTGTGAAAAAGTGCTGAAGGTCTGCTTACTCTGCTGGCGTCTTGACCCAGTTTATGCCCCTCATTTGCAATGCAAACCTGGGGGGCAGTGTGTCTCCTGGTCATTGTCTGCATTTAAAGAAGAAAAGCCGAATTTAGCCGAACAGCCAACATCAGGTACAATAGTAGAAATATACACGTAAATGGGTCTAAACATAACAAAATAAAAAACGTTGCTATAAAAACCTACCTTGAAAGAAATCACATGCTCTCAGAAACATATCTCTGACATAAGGTCCAGCACATCGCTTGATGATTTCTTCCTCAATGAAATCTCAAGCCATCATACCTGAAAAAGGAGGCAACAGACAATTATTGTGGAACAAATTGCATTTCGAGAGGTGTAGGCTACAATATTTTATGTAACCTTTTGCTTTATAAATAGCTAAACTTATCATCAAAAATCAAATATGGGTCTGGTCCATGGCGAGAAATTGCCCCCCCTCCCCCACACTTGGAGTTTGAAGGGATGCTTGATCTTCTTCCTTTTTTTTCTGTAGCAATTTTGAGTAAATTGCTCAAGGGCCACGTTTGATTTGTCCGTGAAGATGACTTCATTGAATGTCTCGCCAGCTTTGATCCATGCCTGGGCCTGTAGGACGCAAGGTCTTTGTTCAGACATGTCCTGCTCTCCCTTACCTAAGGAATTAGTCTGGATATGTCCTGCTCTCCCTTACCTAAGGAATTAGTCTGGACATGTCCTGCTCTCCCTTATCTAAGGAATTAGTCTGGACACGTCCTGCTCTCCCTTATCTAAGGAATTAGTCTGGACACGTCCTGCTCTCCCTTATCTAAGGAATCAGACATGCAGTATGTAGGCTACAGTAAGAATCTCATTGTCCTGTTGTTTTCTGTCACACTGCACAGTAGCTTAATAAACAAATGCATTTTGAAACAGTTTTACAAAATCTAATTCAATAATATACTGTATTTCTACTACTCTAGATGCTGTGTTTGTAACAGTTTACAGTAGTGATCACAGTTTACGCATTGAGCAGCCATTCATTTGGACAATTAGCCAGCCGAAACTCTCATTATAGCTAATTGGTGATCGAAGATAATTTGTATCTGGCCATCCAGATACAACGACAAATAAATCAACCCTTACAAATATGACCATTTATTATAATCCACATAATTCACACTACACAAATCTCCCAATTTCTTGCTGTAATTTTTACATTTGACTGTCATGCTTATCGGTGTATAGGGTAATTTGCATAATTTAGTGGAATTAAATTGGCTTCTGTTTTTCGTTTTTATTCTCAGCTGGTAATTGAAATGCTCCTACCATTCACCATTCAAGTGCAGGCAACAGGCGTCATCAACCACTTTACAATGTGAGCTGGAGGCATTTTCAAAACATGTTTTCAAACACTTTTTTTCTCACAAGTGTAGCAGGTTGTGAACTCTGCAAAACAATGTTTCCACCCTGAGAATGAGAACGGTAAATGACTGTAATTAATACATTCATACAATACATTGAAATACAAAAGAAGCCGTCCACCCTTGACGGGCTATCAGCAGGACAAAAGACTCTTGCCGAGTCAATTTCTATTTTTAGGGACTTGGAATGTATTCATGGATGTTTGTGTACTAATGATAATGACATTAGGCCTACTTATTATTATAATGATAATAATACGAATACGTAATAATAACAATAAGACAAAGGACATCAAGGAGGGTAGCAGGAGGGAGCTCTGAGGGTAGAAGCAGGGAGCTCTGAGGGTAGGAGGAGCGAGCTCTGAGGGTAGGAGGAGCTAGCTCTGAGGGTAGGAGGAGCTAGCTCTCAGGGTAGGAGGAGGGAGCTCTGAGGGTAGGAGGAGGGAGCTCTGAGGGTAGGAGGAGGGAGCTCTGAGGGTAGGAGGAGCGAGCTCTGAGGGTAGGAGAGGCTAGCTATGAGGGTAGGAGGAGCTAGCTCTGAGGGTAGGCGGAGGGAGCTCTGAGGGTAGGAGGAGCTAGCTCTGAGGGTAGGAGGAGCGAGCTCTGTGTGCTTATTACAGTAAGTGTGATGAATCTTTTTTCCTGACCATTTTGAATAGTATAAACAACAAAACAAATACAACAATAATTTAAAGACAAATTAGAATAATTTCCAAGCACTCTGTTCTAAAAAAAAAGGTTTTAAAGTCTTTAGTAAAGCCAAGACTAAAGACAGTAGCATGCATTCCTGAATTGAATTTCTTTAGCCGACATGTTTCCGTTTATTTATTGTTCAATTATTCAAGACTCCCTTTGTTATTTCATTTTATAACTAAAACCCTTGACTGTATTTAAAGACAAGGATGACGTGTATGCTGTGTGATGACATTTACAAATGCATGAATTATTGATTGATATATATTGAAGCAGGCCTTTAGGCTAACAAGTAAGTTATGTTAAGACAGTTACAGTAAACAGGACTTTTAGTCCTACAGCTCCATGTCATTTCAATAAAAACCTTGAACTCACCTGTCCCTAAATTGACCTAAATATGTGTATTTTACACTCTAGCAGTAGGCCTACATTGAAATAAATATCATAAAAGACAAAAACTTACTCAGCATTTCATCCTCAAAGCGCCATGAAGGTCTGCTACACAGTACCAGTCAAAAGTTTGGACAAACCTACTCATTCAAGGGTTTATCTTGATTTTTAACATTTTTCTGCAGATTAATAGCAAAGACATCAAACTATGAAATAACACATATGGAATCATGTAGTAACCAAAAAAGTATTAAACTATATCAAAATATATTTAACATTTTAGTAGCCACCCTTTGCCTTGATGAAAGCTTTGCACACGCTTGGCATTCTCTCAACCAGCTTCACCTGGAATGCTTTTCCAACAGTGCTGAAGGAGTTCCCATATATGATGAGCACTTGTTGGCTGCTTTTCCTTCACTCTGCGGTCCAACTCATCCCAAACCATCTCAATTGGGTTGAGGTCAGGTGATTGTGGAGGCCAGGTCATCTGATGCAGCACTCCATCAATCTCCTTCTTGGTCAAATTCTCCTTACAAAGACTGAGGTGTTACACCCTGATCTGTTTCACCTTTGTGCTTGTCTCAACCCCCCTCCAGATGTCACCCATCTTCCCCATTATCCCCAGTGTATTTATACCTGTGTTCTCTGTTTGTCTGTTGCCAGTTAGTTTAGTTTCGTCAAGCCTACAAGCGTTTGTCCAGTGCTCCTGTCTTTTTCTAGTTCCTGTTTCTAGTTTTCCCGGTTTTGACCATTCTGTCTGCCCTGACCCTGAGTCTGCCTGCCGTTCTGTACCTTGTCCCACCACCCTGGATTACTGACCTCTGCCTGCCCTGACCCTGAGCCTGCCTTCAGTTCTGTACCTTTCCGACTCTCCTCTGGACTACTGACCTCTGCCTGCCCTTGACCTGTCGTTTGCCTGCCCCCCTGTTTTTGTAATACATTTTGTTACTTTGAAACTGTCTGGATCTGGTTCTTCTCCTGTGCCTTGGAAGGTGGTGTGTTGGGTTATTGTCCTGTTGAAAAGCAAATGATAGTCCACTAAGTGCAAACCAGATGGGATGGCTTAGCGCTGCAGAATGCTGTGGTAGCCATGCTGGTTAAGTGTGCCTTGAATTCTAAATAAATCGCTTATAGTGTCACCAGCAAAGCACCCCCACACCATCCTCCATGCTTCACAGTGGGAACCACATATATAGAGGTCATCAGTTCACCAACTTTGCATCTCACAAAGACACGGCAGTAGGAACCAAAAATCTCAAATTTGGACTCATCAGACCAAAGGAGACATTTCCACCAGTCTAATGTTGTAATGCCCTGGCCATAGAGAGGGGTTTTTGTTCTTTATTTTGGTTAGGCCAGGGTGTTACATTGGGTGGGCGTTCTATGTTCTTTTTCTATGTTTTTGTATTTCTTTGTTTTGGGCCGTGTGTGGCTCCCAATCAGGCACAGCTGAAGTTCATTGTTGTTGATTGGGAGTCACACATAAGGAGCATGTGTTTCCTTTGGGTTTTGGTGGGGGATTGTTTCTGTCATTGTGTTTCACCTGACAGGACTGTTTGGCTGTCAGTTTCTTATTTTGTAGTTGTATAGTGTTCCGTTTAATAATTAAATATGATGAACACTAACTCTGCTGCGTTTTGGTCCACTCTCTCTCACGACAGCCGTTACAGAATCCCCCACCAACAACGGAACAAGCAGCGGAGGAAGGAACAGCGCCAGGAGGAGCAAGGATCCTGGACCAGGGAGAGAAAGGAATGGACATGGGAGGACATCCTGGACGGCAAGGGATCCTACACTTGGGAAGAGATCCTGGTCGGAAGGGATCGCCTCCCATGGGAACAGGTAGAGGCACTCAGAAGAGTGGAGGCAGCAGGAGAGAAGGACCAACGGTATGAGGGCACACCGCTGGCAAGGAAGCCCGAGAGGCAGCTAAGCGTCCCACCTAGCCCATAGAGGTTAAGAGGGTATGACATTCCAAAAATGTGCTTTTAACAAGTCACACCTGTTAATTTAAATGTATTCCAGGTGACTACCTCATGAAGCTGGTTGAGAGAATGCCAAGTGTGTGCAATGCTTTCATCAAGGCAAAGGGTGGCTACTTTGAAGAATCTGTTTAGTTTGTTTAACACTTTTTTGGTTACTACATGATTCCATATGTGTTATGTCATAGTTTTGATGTCTTCACTATTATTTTACAATGTGCAAAATAGTAAAAATAAAGAAAAACCCTTGAAAGAGTAGCTGTGTCCAAACTTTTGACTGGTACTGTATATATAATAAAATCAGTCGGTTGAACAACTGAAATCAATTTGAATTTCAGCCTCGTCTTTGAAGGGTCCCACAACACATGACTAATTGATACCTTAGGAGCAAAGCAGCATCCTCTGCTCTCAGTCTATTTCCTTAACTGAGAGAGGAGAGAGAAAGACGTTCCTAACTCCCACAGTTCCCGAGAGAGAAAGAGAGATGATTAATATTTAAACAGTAATTCTATCATTCCTTGATTGACCCAGGGGTCTGTGGGAGTAAACACAGCCAGAGTGAAAAGGAATGAGCCATTCACACCAACACACACACACGCACGCACACATACACACTATCCAGAATTACTTTTAACACATTTCCCTCTATAGCCTCTGGTAGAGCCTCTAAACTACAGACAATGTGGGGCTGTTCACCAAGGAACTCATGGCTATGGTTTAAATCCCCCCGGAATGGGGGATCGGAAGCTTCAGGCATGGAACGCATGTTGGGCCAATCAGTGTCACTATTTACCTGGCCATATAACACTTAGTGCCTCATCAGAAGTGTCATGTTTGCATGAATGATCGGGAGACATACACAGGAATGCGAAATAGTTTTTTTTATAAGCCCAAATTACGGCGTGTCGTGTAAAGGCACGGGGACGAAGAGCAAACAAACACGTAACAAAACTCAGGGTAGAAACCCAAAGCAAAAGAGCGAGGAGTACCTCGAATAAATAACACAAGCGCACATTGATTAACACACGGGACGAGACCTGCAATCATCTGCGCAATCCACAAGGGCACGAAAGCCAAAACAATGATGGACAGCACAATGGAAACCAAAGGGCACACTTATACAAGTACTAATCAGTGGGAACAGGGGACAGGCGTGTGTAATGAAAGTTCCCGGGGGGATCCGTGACAAGAAGCCATAAATCTCTCGCTCCACGGCCCACAGGTCAATGTCCAAGGCCCCAGTCAGCCTCAGGTCATCGTACTGTACATGTCCACATTGACTGCTACTCTGCTGGCTGTTTAGAAATACATTTTAACCTGATGGACGGATGGTATTCAGTTTGAAGTTATGGCCCTGTTATGTCCACTGCTGATGTAACACTTGGGGATTAGAAATACATTAAAATCTGTGAAATAAGAGTGGAATAATGCTGTTTGTCTTGTCTGAGAGTGGAATGATGCTGCTTGTCTGGTCTGAGAGTGGAATGATGCTGCTTGTCTGGTCTGAGAGTGGAATGATGCTGCTGCTTGTCTTGTCTGAGCGTACAATGCTGCTGCTTGTCTTGTCTGAGAGTGGAAGGATGCTGCTTGTCTTGTATGAGAGTGGAATGATGCTTCTTGTCTTATCTGAGAGTGGGATGCTGCTGCTTGTCTTGTCTGAGAGTGGGATGATGCTGCTTATCTTGTCTGAGAGTGTAATGCTGCTGCTTGTCTTGTCTGAGAGTGTAATGCTGCTGCTTGTCTTGTCTGAGAGTGTAATGATGCTGCTTGTCTTGTCTGAGCGTGGAATGATGCTGCTTGTCTTGTCTGAGAGTGGGATGATGCTGCTTGTCTTGTCTGAGAGTGGGATGCTGCTGCTTGTCTTGTCTGAGAGTGGGATGCTGCTGCTTGTCTTGTCTGAGAGTGGGATGCTGCTGCTTGTCTTGTCTGAGAGTGGGATGCTGCTGCTTGTCTTGTCTGAGAGTGGGATGCTGCTGCTTGTCTTGTTTGAGAGTGGGATGCTGCTGCTTGTCTTGTCTGAGAGTGGGATGCTGCTGCTTGTCTTGTCTGAGACGGATGGCATGTTAATGACAGTGTTAGTGAAAGCAAAACAGGAAATTACAAAAACAACAATTTTAACAACAACATCGTCCTCATATCCATTCAGTTCTTTAGAGTCAAAATATTGGTCAAGTTGTTAAAAATATCTCTACAATAACCACAAATACAGAGATGAGGAAAACATCCGAGCTACCCATGGAGAGAGCGAGACAGAGGGAGAGAGAGAGAGAGACAGCGGGAAAGAGAGAGAGACAGAGGGAGAGAGAGACAGAGGGATAGAGAGACAGAGGGAGACAGACAGAGACAGAGGGAGAGAGAGACAGAGGGAGAGAGCGAGGGAGAGAGAGAGAGGGGGAGAGAGAGAGCGAGAGAAAGAGAGGTAGACATACAGTTGAAGTCAGAAGTTTACATACACATTAGCCAAATACATTTAAACTCAGTTTTTCACAATTCCTGACATTTAATCTTAGTAAACATTCCCTGTCTTAGGTCAGTTAGGATCACTACTTTATTTTAAGAATGTGAAATGTCAGAACAATAGTAGAGAGAATGATTTATTTCAGCTTTAAGTTCTTTCTTCACATTCCCAGTGGGTCAGAAGTTTACATACACTCAATTAGTATTTGGTAGCATTGCCTTTAAATTGTTTAATTTTGGCTCATTCCCCCTGACAGAGCTGGTGTAACTGAGTCAGGTTTGTAGGCCTCCTTGCTTGCACACGCTTTTTCACTTCTGGCCACACATTTTCTATGGGATTGATGTCAGGGCTTTGTGATGGCCACTCCAATACCTTGACTTTGTTGTATACCTTGACCAGAGGACATTTCTCCAAAAAGTACAATCTTTGTCCCAATGTGCAGTTGCAAACCATAGAGTGGCTTTTTTATGGTGGTTTTGGAGCAGTGGCTTCTTCCTTGCTGAGCGACCTGTCAGGTTATGTCGATATATGACTCGTTTTCCTGTGGATATAGATACTTTTGTACCTGTTTCCTCCAGCATCTTCACAAGGTTCTTTGCTGTTGTTCTGGGATTGATTTGCACTTTTCGCACCAAAGTACGTGCATCTCTAGGAGACAGAACGCGTCTCCTTCCTGAGAGGTATGACGCTGCATGGTCCCATGGTGTTTATACTTGCGTACTATTGTTTGTACAGATGAACGTGGTACCTTCAGGTGTTTGGAAATTGCTCCCAAGGATGAACCAGACTTATGGAGGTCTACAGGTCTGGGAGGTCTGAGGTCTTGGCTGATTTCTTTTGATTTTCCCATGATATCAAGCAAAGTGGCACTGAGTTTGAAATACATCCACAAGTACACCTCCAATTGACTCAAATGATGTCAATTATCCTATCAGAAGCTTCTAAAGCCATGACATAATTTTCTGTAATTTTCCAAGCTGTTTAAAGGCACAGTCCACTTAGTGTATGTAAACTTCTGACCCACTGGAATTGTGATACAGTGAAATATAAGTGAAATAATATTTCTGTAAACAATTGTTGGAACAATTAATTGAGTCATGCACAAAGTAGATATCCTAACCGACTTGCCAAAACTATAGTTTGTTAACAAGAAATTTGTGGAGTGGTTGAAAAACGAATTTTAATGACTTCAACCTAAGTGTATGTAAACTTCCGACTTCAACTGTATAAGATTGCGAAATAGAGTGTAATGTATGCTACAAGCCATTCACTAGTCCCCCACAGGTACAGTACATAGATAAAGAAGAGGGGGAGGTAGAGGGTCAGACAGTTTATAGATGAAGAGGAAGAGGAAGCGGATAAGACAGTGTTTTGATGAAGAGGAAGAGGTAGAGGAGGAGCTAGAGGATCAGACAGTATATAGATGAAGAGGAGGAGGTAGAGGATCAGACAGCATATAGATGAAGAGGAGGAGGTAGAGGATCAGACAGTATATAGATGAAGAGGAGGAGGTAGAGGATCAGACAGCATAAAGATGAAGAGGAGGTAGAGAATCAGACATTATATAGATGAAGAGGAGGAGGTAGAGAATCAGACAGATGAGGAATAAAAGGACAAGTACTGATAGTCTAGACAGTATAGAGGAGGAGCAGTACAGTACTAATAGTCTAGACAGTATAGAGGAGGAGCAGTACAGTACTGATAGTCAAGACAGTATAGAGGAGGAGCAGTACAGTACTGATAGTCTAGACAGTATAGAGGAGGAGCAGTACAGTATTGATAGTCTAGACAGTATAGAGGAGGAGCAGTACAGTACTGATAGTCTAGACCCCTAACAACTCAACTCTGGACCTTGAATCCAGTTCCACTGCATGTTTTCAATGTTCCCCTCTAATCAGGGACTAATTAAGACCTGGAACACCAGGTGCGTGCAATTAATTACCAGACAGGTTCCTTAGATCAATGATGTGTAATTTCTCCTTGTTGGTTCTTAAGGTTCCCTAGATCAATAATGTGTAATGTCTCCTTGTTAGTTCCTAAGGTCCCCTGATCAATGATGTGTAATTTGTCCTTGTTAGTTCCTAAGAACCCATAGATCCTGATCTACTACAGTACTGTGGCTTCGAAAGATAGTCTTTATGGGATTAACCAGGAGAATTTCCCATTTAGCTCAGAAATTCTGCCAAGATTCCCAAAAAGGAGGGTTCATTAGTTCAATGTGAGTATCCAAATTCAGTACCTTGCCTTGGGTAAGTCTATAAGAGTTTTGCACACCTGGATTGTGCAACATTTGCCCATTATACTTTTCGAAATTCTTCATGCTCCGTCGAGATGTTGGGGATCATGGCTCGACAGCTATTTTCAAGTCTTGCCATAGATTTTCAAGCAGAATTAAGTAACTTGCCACTCAGGAACAATCAGTGTCTTCTTGGTAATCAACTCCAGTGTACACTGAACAAAAATATAAACACATTTAACAATGTCAAAGCTTTTACTGAGTTACAGTGCAAATAAGGAAATCAGTCAATTGAAATAAATTAATTAGGCCCTAATCTAGGGATTTCACATGACTGCATGACTGGGAATACAGAAATGCATCTGTTGGTCACAGACCCCCCCCCCCCCCCAAAAAAAAGTAAGGGCATGGATCAGAAAACCAGTCAGAGTCTGGTGTGACCACCATTTGCCTCATGCAGCATGACATCTCCTTCGTATAGAGTTGATCAGGCTGTTGATCGTGGCATGTGGAATGTTGTCCTACTCCTCTACAATGGCTATGCGAAGTTGCTGGATTTTGGTGGGAACTGGAACACGTTGTTTTACACGGCGATCCAGAGGATCACAAACATGCTCAATGAGTGACATGTCTGGTGAGTATGCAGGCCATGGAAGAACTGGGACACTTTAAGATTCCTGGAATTGTGTCTAGATCCTTGCAACATGGGGCAGCGCATTATCATGCTAAAACACGAGGTCATGGCGGCGGATGAAAGGCACAACAATAGGCCTCAGGATCTCTGTGCATTCAAATTGCCATCGATAAAATGCATTTGTGTATGTTGTCCTTAGCTTATATCTGCCCATACCATAACCCCACCGCCACCATGGGGAACTCTGTTCACAACGTTGACATCTGCAATCCGCTCGCCCACTCGACACCAAATGTTCCATCTGCCTGGAACATTTGCCTGGAACATTTGAAACTGGGATTCATCCGTGAAGAGCACTCCTCTCCAGTGTACCAGTGGCCATCGAAGGTGAGCATTTGGCCTCTGAAGCCGGTTACGACATCAAACTGCAGTAAGGTCAAGACCCTTGTGAGGATGACGAGCACACAGATGAGCTTCCTTGAAATGATTTCTGACAGTTTGCGCAGAAATATTTTGGTTGTGCAAACCCAAAGTTTCATCAGCTGTCTGGGTAGCTCCTCTCAGACCGTCTCGCAGCTGAAGAAGCTGGATGTGGAGATCCTGGGTTGGCATGTTTACACATTCTTTAAAACGACGTTGGAGGCTGCTTATTGAAGAGAAGTGAACAATTAATTCTCTGGCAACAGCTCTGCTGGATATTCCTGTATTCATCATGCGAATTGGACTCTCTCTCAAAACTAGAGACATCTGTGGCATTGTTTTGTGTGACAAAACTACACATTTTAGGGTGGCCTTTTATTGTCCCCTGCACAAGTGGGCAAGATCTAAAAATATACACTACCGTTCAAAAGTTTGGGGTCACTTAGAAATGTCCTTGTTTTCCATGAAAACGTACATGAATTGAGCTGCAAAATGAATAGGAAATATAGTCAAGACGTTGACAATGTTATAAATAATGATTTTTAATTGAAATAATAATTGTGTCCTTCAAACTTTGCTATAGTCAAAGATTCCTCCATTTGCTGCAATTACAGCCTTGCAGACCTTTGTCATTCTACTTGTCAATTTGTTGAGGTAATCTGAAGAGGTATCACCCCATCCTTCCTGAAGCACCTCCCACAAGTTGGATTGGCTTGATGGGCACTTCTTACGTACCATAGGGCCAAGCTGCTCCCACAACAGGTCAACAGTGTTGAGATCTGGTGACTGTGCTGGCCACTCCATTATAGAGAGAATATCAGTTGACTGCTTCTTCCCTAAATAGTTATTGCATTGTCTGGAGCTATTCATTGTCCTGTTGTAGGAGGAAATTGGCTCCAATTAAGCGCTGTCCACAGGGTATGGTATCAAATCAAATCAAATTGATTTATATAGCCCTTCTTACATCAGCTGATACCACAAAGCGCTGTACATAAACCCAGCCTAAAACCCCAAACAGCAAGCAATGCAGGTGTAGAAGCACACAAAATGGAGTGACAGCCTTCCTTCTTCAAGATCCCTTTTACCCTGTACAAATCTCCCACTTTACCACCACCAAAGCACCCCCAGACCATCACATTGCCTCCACCATGCTTGACAGATGGCGCCAAGCACTCCTCCAGCATCTTTTCATTTGTTCTGTGTCTCACGAATGTTCTTCTTTGTGACCCGAATGCCTCAAACTTAGATTTGTCTCTCCATAACAGTTTTTTTCCAATCCTCCTCTGTCCAGCGTCTGTGTTCGTTTGCCCATCTTAATCTTTTATTTTTATTGGCCAGTCTATGGCTTTTTCTTTGCAACTCTGCCTAGAAGGCCAGCATTCCGGAGTCGCCTCTTCACTGTTGATGTTGAGATTGGTGTTTGCGGGTACTATTTAATGAAGCTGCCAGTTGAGGACTTGTGAGGCGTCTGTTTCTCAAACTAGACACTCTAATGTACTTGTCCTCTTGCTCAGTTGTGTATCGGGTCCTCCCACTCCTCTTTCTATTCTGGTTAGAGCCAGTTTGCTCTGTTCTGTGAAGGGAGTAGTACACAGCGTTGTACGAGATCTTCTCTTCAGTTTCTTGGCAATTTCTCGCATGGAAAACCTTCATTTCTCCGAACAAGAATAGACTGACGAGTTTCAGAAGAAAGTCTTTGTTTCTGGCCATTTTGAGCCTGTAATCGAACTCACAAATGCTGATGCCCCAAATACTCAACTAGTCTAAAGAAGGCCAGTTTTATTGCTTCTTTAATCAGTACAACAGTTTTCAGCTGTGCTAACAGAATTGCAAAAGGGTTTTCTAATGATCAATTAGCCTTTTAAAATGATAAACTTGGATTAGCTAACACAACGTTCCATTGGAACACAGGAGTGATGATTGCTGATAGTGGGCCTCTGTACGCCTACGTAGCTATTCCATAACAAATCAGCCGTTTCCAGCTACAATAGTCATTTACAACATTAATAATGTCTACACTGTATTTCTGATCAATTTGATGTTATTTTAATGGACAAAAATGTGCTTTTCTTTCAAAAACAAGGACATGTCTAAGTGACCACAATCTTTTGAACGGTAGTGTATATAGACCTGCTTTGTGGCATTTCGAAGGCTCTATGTTTTACTGATCACACCATAAGGCTCTATGTTTTACTGATCACACTATAAGGCTCTATGTTTTACTGATCACACTAAAAGGCTCTATGTTATACTGATCACACTATAAGGCTTTATGTTATACTGTTAACACTATAAGGCTCTATGTTATACTGATCACACTTTAAGGCTCTATGTTATAGTGATCACACTTTAAGGCTCTATGTTATAGTGATCACACTAAGGCTCTATGTTATACTGATCACACTATAAGGCTCTGTTATACTGATCACACTATAAGGCTCTACTGATCACACTATAAGGTTCTATGTTATACTGATCACACTATAAGGCTCTATGTTATACTGATCACACTATAAGGCTCTATGTTATACTGATCACACTATAAGGCTCTAAGTTATACTGATCACACTATAAGGCTCTATGTTATACTGATCACACTATAAGGCTCTATGTTTTACTGATCACACTATAAGGCTCTATGTTATACTGATCACACTATAAGGCTTTATGTTATACTGTTAACACTATAAGGCTCTATGTTATACTGATCACACTTTAAGGCTCTATGTTATAGTGATCACACTTTAAGGCTCTATGTTATAGTGATCACACTATAAGGCTCTATGTTATAGTGATCACACTAAGGCTCTATGTTATACTGATCACACTATAAGGCTCTACTGATCACACTATAAGGCTCTATGTTATACTGATCACACTATAAGGCTCTGTTATACTGATCACACTATAAGGCTCTACTGATCACACTATAAGGTTCTATGTTATACTGATCACACTATAAGGCTCTATGTTATACTGATCACACTATAAGGCTCTATGTTATACGGATCACACTATAAGGCTCTAAGTTATACTGATCACACTATAAGGCTCTATGTTATACTGATCACACTATAAGGCTCTATGTTATACTGATCACACTATAAGGCTGTATGTTATACTGATCACACTATAAGGCTCTACTGATCACACTATAAGGCTCTATGTTATACTGATCACACTATAAGGCTCTGTTATACTGATCACACTATAAGGCTCTACTGATCACACTATAAGGTTCTATGTTATACTGATCACACTATAAGGCTCTATGTTATACTGATCACACTATAAGGCTCTATGTTATACGGATCACACTATAAGGCTCTAAGTTATACTGATCACACTATAAGGCTCTATGTTATACTGATCACACTATAAGGCTCTATGTTATACTGATCACACTATAAGGCTGTATGTTATACTGATCACACTATAAGGCTCTATGTTATACTGATCACACTATAAGGCTGTATGTTATACTGATCACACTATAAGGCTCTATGGTATACTGATCACACTATAAGGCTCTATGTTATACTGTTCACACTATATGTTTTTGTAGGTGTAGATGTGGTTGTCCTTGTTCGATATGGCCATTGGACGTCTTTCAGCGATTTTCTTATTGGCGAAATCATTGCTAAATATACAAGCAGACAATTTTTTACCAATCTCTGAACGACTATAATTTGTGTTGGATGGTGCTTCGTGCTCTGGCCCACATCCCTCCCCAAGGCGGGATTTTTTTTAAAAAGGAGGCGGACACTAACAACAATCCTTTGGGGAAAACTGAAAGAACTGACTAGACTCAATGGCTGATTGAAGTGATTGCTCTCTTCAACACGAATTCAACAATGGAGCATCTATTGTCTACATGGTGACCTCCTACCATACACGTTTCAACCAGAATATAGATGATTCGAAACAAAGATCTTGTCTAACGTTAGAAGCTCAGATACAGCCGATGCCAGCAAGGGGCAGATGACAAATATGGTGCCCAGATACTAAGTTATTTTTCCTAGCTAGCTACCTAACTTTAGTTTATCTACTGAAACCCATATTGTGTATTGTTGACTAACATACTACTGTGTTACAGTGAGGGGAAATCAATTAAAAAAATGGTTTGCTAACTTAGCTAGCTAGGTACCTACCTAGGCTCATTTGTACTGTCTGGTCACTGTGCAAAGGTTGAGGGTTATGCAATTTTATTTTCAATTAGGCTAGATATTGTTGTAAATGTGCCTGTTCACGTGTATGCATGTTCAACTAGTCTACCCTAATGTTGATGTTATGCTGGCACGCTGGCACACTGTTGTTCATACTGTACAATAGAGTATACTTTTTGTTTTATAAACAGTACCTTGTGGTACCTGGGCTTCTTCCTGGTATGGATTCTAGATACAGAAACAGAATTCCTTTTCCTGCGTGTGTCTTTGTTGCAGAACTGTATCAATGAGAAAAGATTTGACATAGACAAGATGTTGGTAAAAATCTTTGGGTAAATCACATTATCTGGCATAACAATTTGTAACTGCAGTTCTCTGCACTTGTGTGTCTGTACACCTGAGACACACTCGGACACACTAAGCAAATGTATTTTTGTATGTTACCTGAATACCCAGTTGTCTTGAGTTAGCATTAAATAGTGTACACTCTTGTATATATTTGACAAATAAACAAACATTATTTGGTTGTCTTAATGTCTAGCATCTGTTTGATGGTAGAGAGCTCTGTATAGCTTATATAAATAAAATCATCAAAAAAAGAAATGTCCCTTTTTCAGGACCCTGTCTTTCAAAGATAATTCGTAAAAATCCAAATAACTTAACAGATATTCATTGTAAAGGGTTTATACACTGTTTCCCCTGTGGAACGGTCTTTAAGACGCTAACAGCTTACAGACGGTATGCAATTAAGGTCACAGTTATGAAAACGTAGGACACAAAAGAGGCCTTTCTACTGACTCTGAAAAATACCAAAAGAAAGATGCCCAGTGTCGCTGCTCATCTGTGTGAACGTGCCTTAGGCATGCTGCAAGGATGCATGAGGACTGCAGATGTGGCCAAGGCAATAAATTGCAATGTCCGTACTGTGAGACACCTAAGACAGCGCTACAGGGAGGCAGGACGGACAGCTGATTGTCCTCGCAGTGGCAGATCACGTGTAACAACACTTGCACAGGATCGGTACATCCGAACTTCACACCTGTGGGACAGGTAAAGGATGGCAACAATAACTGCCCGAGTTACACCAGGAATACACAATCTCTCCATCAGTGCTCAGACTGTCCGCAATATTCTGAGAGAGGCTGGACTGAGTCACGGTTTTGTCTCACCAGGGGTGATGGTCAGATTTGCGTTTATTGTCAAAGGAATGAGCATTACGCTGAGGCCTGTACTCTGGAGCAGGATCGATTTGGAGGTGGAGGGTCCGTCAATGTCTGGGGCGGTGTGTCACAGCATCATTGGACTGAGCTTGTTGTCATTGCAGGCAATGTCAACACTGTGTGTTACAGGGAAGACATCCTCCTCCCTCACGTGGTACCCTTCCTGCAGGCTCATCCTGACATGACCCTCCAGGATGACAATGCCACCAGCCATAATGCTAGTTCTGTGCGTGATTTCCTGCAAGACAGGAATGTCAGTGTTCTGCCATGGCCAGCGAAGAGCTCGGATCTCAATCCCATTGAGCACGTCTGGGACCTGTTGGATCCGAGGGTGAGGGCTAGGTCCATTCCCCCAGAAATGTCCTGAAACTTGCAGGTCCCTTGGTGGAAGAGTGGGGCAACATCTCACAGCAAGAACTGGCAAATCTGGTGCAGTCCATGAGGAGGAGATTCACTGCAGTACTTAATGCAGCTGGTGGCCACACCAGATACTGACTGTTACTTTTGATTTTGACCCCCCCTTTGTTCAGGGACACATTATTCAATTTCTGTTAGTCACATGTCTGTGGAACTTTTTCAGTTTACATTTACATTTTAGTCATTTAGCAGACGCTCTTATCCAGAGCGACTTACAAATTGGTGCATTCACCTATAATATCCAGTGGAACAACCACTTTACAATAGTGCATCTAAATCTTTTAAGGGGGGGGGTTAGAAGGATTACTTTATCCTATCCCAGGTATTCCTTGAAGAGGTGGGGTTTCAGGTGTCTCTGGAAGGTGGTGATTGACTCCGCTGTCCTGGCGTCGTGAGGGAGCTTGTTCCACCATTGGGGTGCCAGAGCAGCGAACAGTTTTGACTGGGCTGAGCGGGAACTGTGCTTCCTCAGAGGTAGGGAGGCGAGCAGGCCAGAGGTGGATGAACGGAGTGCCCTTGTTTGGGTGTAGGGCCTGATCAGAGCCTGAAGGTACGGAGGTGCCGTTCCCCTCACAGCTCCGTAGGCAAGCACCATGGTCTTGTAGCGGATGCGAGCTTCGACTGGAAGCCAGTGGAGAGAGCGGAGGAGCGGGGTGACGTGAGAGAACTTGGGAAGGTTGAACACCAGACGGGCTGCGGCGTTCTGGATGAGTTGTAGGGGTTTAATGGCACAGGCAGGGAGCCCAGCCAACAGCGAGTTGCAGTAATCCAGACGGGAGATGACAAGTGCCTGGATTAGGACCTGCGCCGCTTCCTGTGTGAGGCAGGGTCGTACTCTGCGAATGTTGTAGAGCATGAACCTACAGTTTATGTCTCAGTTGTTGAGTCTTGTTATGTTCATACAAATATTTACACATGTTAAGTTTGCTGAAAATAAACGCTGTTGACAGTGAGAGGACAATTCTTTTTTTGCTTAGTTTATGTTCTGTGAAGCCATAAGGGCAGAGAAGTTTCGAAGATTGATAGAAAATATCCATATTTATTTTATAGTTGTTCATCAGGGCTCTCCAACCCTGTTCCTGAAGAGCTACCATCCTGTAAGTTTTCACTCCAACCCTAATCTAGCACACCTGATTCTAATAATTAACTGGTTGATAAGCTGAACCAGGTAAGTTAGAACTGGGGTTGGAGCAAAAACCTACAGGAGGGTAGCTCTCCAGTAACAGGGTTGGAGACCCCTGTCCTACATGGACTTATGCTGAGCCACACTGGCTGTGTTTACACAGGCAGCCCAATTCTGTTATTTTTCCCACTAACTGACTTGTCAAAATACCAATTAGTTAAAAAAAAGATCAGAATTGGGCTGCTTGTGTAAACACAGCCATAGTCCTTTTTATCTGGCTTCGGTACACTGGCAATGTTGGGCTGGGGAAGCTGAGCCTCTTTGTGCTTATGGCGAATGGTCTTGTCCTGTTTGCTGGTACTGCATGTCTCCTGGAAATACAGGACATGGTCCTCTTGCAGAATATTTGCTGGTACTGCATGTCTCCTGGAAAGACATGGTTGTGGTCTTAGCATTTTATACTTTTAGTGGAAGAGACGTAGGGCAACACACCTTCACTTGTGAAAGTATCAACCAAATGGGATTGGCTAGCGCCATTGTTTAGGAACAATGAGGGGACATTGGGATCTGCTTTTGAGAGGAAAGGTCAGTGAACAAATTGAATGGGCTCGGAGGACTAAAGAAGGTCTGAAAAGTCTTAGGATGGCAGTTCTTACACAGTATGAATTGTTGTGTATGGGATTGTGAGGAGAAATGGCCCCTCAATCGCTCTAAAACACAACAATACCTTTCTGTCTAAGCACAACCCTGCACAACCAAAACCCCCTATCTCATCTCAAAGTGCTGTCTGTAAACCTCCCGCAGACCATTGACTTTGACAGATCATTCTTTTCAATAGTAGCCCTTTGCAGCAGCAATATTGTAGACATGTCTTTGTATTGTGTTTGGAGAATCTGCAGAGAGAAGAATGAGGTGGTTGTTTCATTGCTGTTGAAGTATTGATTTGATACATTTCAGTGTCCCTTGCTGGTTTCTGTTCCACAATATTGTTGTGCAACATAACTGCAAGGTGTGTTTGCTCATGCTTGTGTACCCAGTACCCACATGCTTGTGTACCCAGTACCCACTTTGGGGTATTTTTCAGCAGGGCACTATGGAATGACTCCAGATAACCAGAGTTTTACAGAAAGAAAAGGTTAAAAGAGAAGAGGGGTAGACTAAATTGATGACATGGTCTGGAAGGTACTCTGTGATCCTCAGGCTACCTCTAACCACCTGTAACCCCATAACACAAACCATACAAACACTACCCAATTCATGTTTATACCAGTGGTGTAAAGTACTTCAGTTAAAATACTTTTAAGTACTACTTAAGTCATTTTTTGGGGTATCTGTACTTTACTATTTATATTTCTGACAACTTTTACTTCTACTCCACTACATTCCTGAAGAAAATCATGCATTTTTTTACTCCTCACATTTTCCCTGACATCCAAAAGTACTCGTTACATTTTGAATGTTGAGTAAGACAGGAAAATTGTCTAATTCACGCATTTATCAAGATCACATCCCTGGTCATCCCTTTTGCCTCTGATCTGGCAGACTCACTAAACGCAAATGCTTCGTTTGTGAATTTTGTGTTGAATAGTGCCTCTGGCTATCTGTAAATTAAAAAAACAAGAAAACCGTGTTGTCTGGTTTGCTTAATATAAGACCTTTTAAATGATTTATATGTTTACTTTTGATACTTAAATATGTTTAAATCCAAATACTTTTAGACTTTTGCTCAAGTAATATTTTACTAGATAACCTCTATGGGCTAGGCGGGACGTAATCGTCCCACCTACGTAACAGCCAGTGTAATCCAGTGGCGCGATTTTCAAATATCTTAAAAATCCTATTACTTCAATTTCTCAAACATATGACTATTTTACAGCTATTTAAAGACAAGACTCTCGTTAATCTAACCACACTGTCCGATTTCAAAAAGGCTTTACAACGAAAGGAAAACATTAGATTATGTCAGGAGAGTACCCTGCCAGAAATAATCAGACACCCATTTTTCAAGCTAGCATATAATGTCACAAAAACCCAGAAGACAGCTAAATGCAGCACTAACCTTTGATGATCTTCATCAGATGACAACCCTTGGACATTATGTTATACAATACATGCATGTTTTGTTCAATCAAGTTCATATTTATATAAAAAAACAGCTTTTTACATTAGCATGTGACGTTCAGAACTAGCATACCCCCCGCAAACTTCCGGGGAATTTACTAACAATTTACTAAATTACTCACGATAAACGTTCACAAAAAGCATAACAATTATTTTAAGAATTATAGATACAGAACTCCTCTATGCACTCGATATGTCCGATTTTAAAATAGCTTTTTGGTGAAAGCACATTTTGCAATATTCTAAGTACATAGCCCAGCCATCACGGGCTAGCTATTTAGACACCCGGCAAGTTTAGCCTTCACCAAAATCAGATTTACTATTATAAAAGTTTGATTACCTTTTGTTGTCTGCGTCAGAATGCACTCCCAGGACTGCTACTTCAATAACAAATGTTGGTTTGGTCCAAAATAATCCATCGTTATATCCGAATAGCGGCGTTTTGTTCGTGCGTCCCAGACACTATCCGAAATGGTAAATCAGGGTCGTGCGCATGGTGCTATTCGTGACAAAAAAATTCTAAATATTCCAATACCGTAGCTCGAAGCATGTCAACCGCTGTTTAAAATCAATTTTTATGCAATTTATCTCGTAAAAAAAGCGATAATATTCCGACCGGGAATCTCCTTTTCGGCAAACAGAGGAAAAAACACAAAGACGGGGGCGACCAGTGCACGTGCCTAAGCCCACAGTCCCTTGATCGGCCACTTGAGAAAGGCGATAATGTGTTTCAGCCTGGGGCTGAAATGACGACATTCAGGTTTTTCCCGGGCTCTGAGAGCCTATTGGAGCCGTGCGAATTGTCACGTTACTGCAGAGATCCTTTGTAATTGAATGAGATGTCAAAGAAAGACAATAAATGGTCAGACAGGCCACTTCCTGTAAAGGAATCTCTCAGGTTTTGACCTGCCATTTGAGTTCTGTTATACTCACAGACACCATTCAAACAATTTTAGAAACTTTGGAGTGTTTTCTATCCAAAGCCAATAATTATATGCATATTCTAGTTACTGGGCAGGAGTAGTAACCAGATTAAATCGGGTACATTTTTTATCCAGCCGTGTCAATACTGCCCCCTAGCCCTAACAGGTTAACAAAAAAACTAGAATGCTAGTTGGCCCTAAACAGAGAGTACAAAGTGGCAGAATACCTGACCATTGTGACTGACCCAAACTTAAGGAAAGCTTTGACTATGATCAGAGTCAGTGAGCATAACCTTGCTATTGAGAAAGGCCGCCGTAGGCAGACCTGGATCTCAAGAGAAGACAGGCTATGTGCACACTGCCCACAAAATGAGGTGGAAACTGAGCTTCACTTCCTAACCTCCTACCCAATGTATGACCATATTAGAGACACATTTCCCTCAGATTACACAGATCCACAAATAATTCAAACACAAACCCGATTTTGATAATCTCCCATATCTACTGGGTGAAATACCACAGTGTGCCATCACTGCAGCAAGATTTGTGACCTGTTGCCACAAGAAAAGGGCCACCAGTGAAGAACAAACACAATTGTAAATGCAACTTATTTTTATGTTTATTTATTTTCCCTTTTGTACTTTAACTATTTGTACATCGTTACAACACTGTAGATAGACATAATATGACATTTGTAAGGTCTTTATTCTTTTTGAGACTTCTGTGAGTGTAATGTTTACTGTTCATTTTTATTGTTTATTTCACTTTTGTATATTATCTACCTCACTTGCTTTGGCAATGTTAACATATGTTTCCCATGCCAATAAAGCCCCTTGAATTGAGTTGAATTGAGAGAAGGAGACAGAAAGATAGAGAGAAGGGGGTAGAGAGAAAGAGAGAAGGAGATGGAATGAAAGAAAGAGGGGGTAGAGAGAGAGAGAAGGAGACGGAACGAAAGAGAGAGGGGGGGTGGAGAGAGAGGGAGAGAGAAGGAGACAGAAAGATAGAGAGAGGGGTAGAGAGAGAGGAGACAGAAGAGAGGGAGAGAGGGGTGGTAGAGAGAGAAGGAGAGAAGGAGACGAAAGATAAAGAGAGGGGATGGAGAGAGAGAGAGAGAGAGGAGACAGAAGAGAGGGGGGGTAGAGAGAGAAGGAGACAGAAGAGAGAGGGGGTAGAGAGAGAGGGAGATGGGAAGATAGGGGTAGACAGGGAGAGAGATGGAGACGGGAGAAGGGGGGTAGAGAGAGAGAGAGAGAGAGAGAGAGAGAGAAAAAAACAGAGTGAGAGAGGAGACAGAAGAGAGAGGGGGGTAGAGAGAGGGCGAGAGAAGGAGACAGAAGAGAGAGGGGGTAGAGAGAGAGGGAGAGAGAAGGAGACAGAAGAGAGAGGGGGTAGAGAGAGAGAGGAGACAGAAGAGAGAGGGGGTAGAGAGAGAGACGGAGAGAGAAGAGAGGGGGTAGAGAGAGAGAGGAGACAGAAGAGAGAGGGGGTAGAGAGAGAGACGGAGAGAGAAGAGAGGGGGTAGAGAGAGAGGGAGAGAGAAGGAGACAGGAGAGAGAGAGGGGGTTGAGAGAGATGGAGACAGAAATATATTGAGATAGGGAGAGAGAAGGAGATGGAAAGACAGGGGGGTGGAGAGAGAGGAAAAGAGAGGGAAGGAGACGGGAGAGAGGGAGGGGGTAGAGAGAGGGAGAGAGAAAGAGATGGAAGAGAGGGAGATATGAAGAGATCAGGGTATGCACTTGGGAAGAGAAGTCTTATTTTGGTAATCTCCTCCAGCACGCTGTGGGTGAACACTCATCAGTGAATACCTCTCGTCTCCTCTCCTCCTTAAAACTGAACAACATCAGTAGGCATTAAGCAGAGAATGGGAACCCCCAATCTCTCCTCTCCTCTCCTGCTTGATCTCCTTCTCACTCCACACACACACACACACACACACAATGATCACTGTATATGAGGCACAGACCCCTCACGGTTTGGAGATGAGAGTTTGTTTGTTAGTTGGATGCTGCAGTGCACAGGGCGCTCTGCCCTACAGTAGATTGATAATTCATGAGCCCTACAGTAGATATTAGTGGGGTTTTGTCCTAAACCCCTAGATACTAGAGGTGTACAGGAACACGGTATTGTACAGTGGCAAGAAACAGTATGTGAACCCTTTGGAATTACCTGGATTTCTGCATAAATTGGTCATCAAATTTGATCTGATCTTCATCTAAGTCACAACAATAGACAAACAGAGTGTGCTTAAACTAGTAACAGACACATTATTATATTTTTCTTATCTACACTGCTCAAAAAAATAAAGGGAACACTAAAATCTATCACCACCTTCTGGAGACACCTGAATCCCCACCTCTTTAAGGAATACCTAGGATAGGATAAAGTAATCCTTCTAACCCCCCCCCCCCCCCCCCAAAAAAAAAGATAGATGTACTATGGTAAAGTCCACTGGATATCTTAAGGTGAATGCACCAATTTGTAAGAGCGTCTGCTAAATGACTTAAATGTAAATGTAAATGTAAAATAACACATCCTAGATCTGCATAAATGAAATAATCTTATTAAATTATTTTTTCTTTACATAGTTGAATGTGCTGACAACAAAATCACACAAAAATAATCAATGGAAATCCAATTTATCAACCCATGGAGGTCTGGATTTGGAGTCACACTCAAAATTAAAGTGGAAAACCACACTACAGGCTGATCCAACTTTGATGTAATGTCCTTAAAACAAGTCAAACTGAGGCTCAGTAGTGTGTGTGGCCTCCACGTGCCTGTATGACCTCCCTACAACGCCTGGGCATGCTCCTGATGAGGTGGCGGATGGTCTCCTGAGGGATCTCCTCTCAGACCTGGACTAAAGCATCCGCCAACTCCTGGACAGTCTGTGGTGTAACGTGGCGTTGGTGGATGGAGCGAGACATGATGTCCCAGACGTGCTTAATTGGATTCAGGTCTGGGGAACGGGCGGGCCAGTCCATAGCATCAATGCCTTCCTCTTGCAGGAACTGCTGACACACTCCAGCCACATGAGGTCTAGCATTGTCTTGCATTAGGAGGAACCCAGGGTCAACCGCACCAGCATATGGTCTCACAAGGGGTCTGAGGATCTCATCTCAGTACCTAATGGCAGTCAGGCTACCTCTGGCGAGCACATGGATGGCTGTGCGGCCCTCCAAAGAAATGCCACCCCACACCATGACTGACCCACTGCCAAACCGGTCATGCTGGAGGATGTTGCAGGCAGCAGAACGTTCTCCACGGCGTCTCCAGACTCTGTCACGTCTGTCACATGTGCTCAGTGTGAACCTGCTTTCATCTGTGAAGAGCACAGGGCGCCAGTGGGGAATTTGCCAATCTTGGTGTTCTCTGGCAAATGCCAAACGTCCTGCACGGTGTTGGGCTGTAAGCACAACCCCCACCTGTGGACGTCGGGCCCTCATACCACCCTCATGGAGTCTGTTTCTGACAGTTTGAGCAGACACATGAACATTTGTGCCCTGCTGGAGTTCATTTTGCAGTGCTCTGGCAGTGCTTCTCCAGCTCCTCCTTGCACAAAGGCGGAGGTAGCGGTCCTGCTGCTGGGTTGTTACCCTCCTACGGCCTTCTCCACGTCTCCTGATGTACTGGCCTGTCTCCAGGTAGCGCCTCCATGCTCTGGACACTACGCTGACAGACACAGCAAACCTTCTTTCCACAGCTCGCATTGATGTGCCATCCTGGATGAGCTGCACTACCTGAGCCACTTGTGTGGGTTGTAGACTCCGTCTCATGCTACCACTAGAGTGAAAGCACCGCCAGCATTCAAAAGTGACCAAAACATCAGCCAGGAAGCAAGGAACTGAGAAGTGGTCTGTGGTCCCCACCTGCAGAACCACTCCTTTATTGGGGGTGTCTTGCTAATTGCCTCTAATTTCCACCAGTTGTCTATTCCATTTTCACAACAGCATGTGAAATTTGTCAATCAGTGTTGCTTCCTAAGTGGACAGTTTGATTTCACAGAAGTGTGATTGACTTGGAGTTACATTGTGTTGTTTAAGTGTTCCCTTTATTTTTTTAGCAGTGTATATTGAATATATCATTTAAACATTCACAGTGTAGGTTGGAAAAAGTATGTGAACCCCTAGGCTAATGACTTCTCCAAAAGCTAATTGGAGTCAGCTAACCTGGAGTCCAATCAATGAGGTGAGATTGGAGATGTTGGCTAGAGCTGCCTTGCCCTTTAACCTCTTATGGCTAGGGGGCAGTATTTTCACGGCTGGATAAAAAACGTACCCAATTTAATCTGGTTACTAATCCTACCCAGTAACTAGAATATGCATATACTTATTATATATGGATAGAAAACACCCTAAAGTTTCTAAAACTGTTTGAATGGTGTCTGTGAGTATAACAGAACTCAAATGGCAGGTCAAAACCTGAGAGATTCCTTTACAGGAAGTGGCCTGTCTGACCATTTCTGGAACTTCTTTGCCATCGCTATCTTTTACAAATGATCTCTGCTCTAACGTGACACTTCCTACGTTGTCCATGGGCACTCAGAGCCCGGGAAAAAACAGAATGTCGTCATCCCAGCCCCAGGCTGAAACACATTATTGCCTTTCTCAAGTGGCCGATCAAGGGACTGTGGGTTTAGGCGCGTGACCTGGCCGCCCCCGTCTTTGTGATTTTTCCTCTGTTTGCCGAAAAGGAGATTCCCGGTCGGAATATTATCGCTTTTCTACGAGAAAAATGGCATAAAAATTGATTTTAAACAGCGGTTGACATGCTTCGAAGTACAGTAATGGAATATTTAGAATTTTTTTGTCACGAATTGCGCCATGTTGCTACCCTTATTTACCATTTCGGATAGTGTCTGGGACGCACGAACAAAACGCCGCTATTCGGATATAACGATGGATTATTTTGGACCAAACCAACATTTGTTATTGAAGTGGCAGTCCTGGGAGTGCATTCTGACGAAGACAACAAAAGGTAATCAAACTTTTATAATAGTAAATCTGATTTTGGTGAAGGCTAAACTTGCCGGGTGTCTAAATAGCTAGCCCGTGATGGCTGGACTATGTACTTAGAATATTGCAAAATGTGCTTTCACCAAAAAGCTATTTTAAAATCGGACATATCGAGTGCATAGAGGAGTTCTGTATCTATAATTCTTAAAATAATTGTTATGCTTTTTGTGAACGTTTATCGTGAGTAATTTAGTAAATTGTTATCAAATTCCTCCGGAAGTTTGCTAGTTCTGAACGTCACATGCTAATGTAAAAAGCTGTTTTTTGATATAAATATGAACTTGATTGAACAAAACATGCATGTATTGTATAACATAATGTCCTAGGTGTGTCATCTGATGAAGATCATCAAAGGTTAGTGCTGCATTTAGCTGTCTTCTGGGTTTGTGACATTATATGCTAGCTTGAAAAATGGGTGTCTGATTATTTCTGGCTTGGTACTCTGCTGACATAATCTAATGTTTTGCTTTCGCTGTAAAGCCTTTTTGAAATCGGACAGTGTGGTTAGATAAAGGAGAGTCTTGTCTTTAAAATGCTGTGAAATAGTCATATGTTTGAATTTTTTGTATTTTTGAGGAATTTGTAACTCGCGCCACGCCTATCATTGGATATTGGAGCAGGTGTTCCGCTAGCGGAACGTCTAGATGTAAGATTAACAAACACTCGCAAAATTTGAGTTTGCTATTCACAAGAAGCATTGCCTGATGTGAACCATGCCTCAAACAAAAGAGATCTCAGAAGACCTAAGATTAAGAATTGTTGACTTGCATAAAGCTGGAAAGGGTTACAAAGTATCTCTAAAAGCCGTGATGTTCGTCAGTCCACGGTAAGACAAATAGTCTATAAATGGAGAAAGTTCAGCACTGTTGCTACTCTCCCTAGGAGTGGCCGTCCTGCAAAGATGACTGCAAGAACACAGCGCAGAATGCTCAATGAGGTTAAGAAGAATCCTAGAGTGCCAGCTAAAGACTTACAGAAATCTCTGGAACATGCTAACATCTCTGTTGACGAGTCTACGATACGTTAAACACTTAACAAGAATGGTGTTCATGTGAGGACACCACAGAAGAAGCCACTGCTGTCCAAAAAAAACATTCCTGCACGTCTGAAGTTTGTAAAAGTACACCTGAATGTTCCACAGCGCTACTGGCAAAATATTCTGTGGACAGATGAAACTACAGTTGAGTTGTTTGGAAGGAACACAGCACTGTGTGGAGGAAAAGGCACAGCACACCAACATCAAAACCTCATCCCAACTGTAAAGTATGGTGTACGGGGCGTTATGGTTTGAAGCTGCTTTGTTTCCTCAGGGACTGCACAGCTTGCTATCATCGACGGAAAAATAAATTCCCAAGTTTATCAAGACATTTTGCAGGACAATATTTATTTTAATTTTATTTAACCCTTAAGGCTATCTGCCCGCCAATTGAAGCTCAACAGAAGTTGGGTGATGCAACAGGACAACGACCCAAAACACAGAAGTAAATCAACAACAGAATGGCTTCAACAGAAGAAAATACGCCTTCTGGAGTGGCCCAGTCAGAGTCCTGACCTCAACCCAATTGAGATGCTGTGGCATGACCTCAAGAGAGCAGTTCACACCAGACATCCCAAGAATATTACTTAACTGAAACAGTTTTGTAAAGAGGAATGATCCAAAATTCCTCCTGACCGTTGTGCAGGTCTGATCCGCAGCTACAAAAAAACGTTTGGTTGAGGTTATTGCTGCCAAAGGAGGGTCAACCAGTTATTAAATCCAAGGGTTCACATACTTTTTCCACCCTGCACTGTGAATATTTACACGGTGTGTTCAATAAAGACATGGGAACGTATAATTGTTTGTGTGTTATTAGTTTAAGCAGACTGTGTTTGTCTATTGTTGTGACTTAGATGAATATCAGATCAAATTTTATGACCAATTTATGCAGAAATCCAGGTATTTCCAAAGGGTTCACATACTTTTTCTTGCCACTGTACAAACCGTTGGGTACGCGGACCTGGGTTCGGTCCGTACTGTGAAGCCCAATGAATACATAAAGCATGTCTATATCTATATCTATAGAAACGTAAAGACCAATAGGCTATGCATATGCTGGGTTGTGTACTTCTTCTGTAAATCTGAGCTGAAAAAAAACATTTCAAGCTATTCAGTCAAAAACAACTAGACCATACGTGCACATTGTTATATTTTTAATCTTAACTAGCACATTTCAAACCGTCTTTTTGTAAAGGTGCAGCCGGGAACTAGTTCTCCATCATCGTTTAAATCTCCAGTTTGGGGAAAAAAAATTTGGCTTCCCAGTAGATTACAACGGTGATGGACAGAGAGATTACATAGCCACTGCTGAACCAGAATAGATTATGGACAGAGAGACTATGTAGCTACTGCTCAAGCGGAATAAACTAAGGACAGAGAGATTACGTAGCCACTGTTGAACCAGAATAAACTAAGGACAGAGAGATTACGTAGCCACTGCTGAACCAGAGTAGACTATACAGCTGTCAACACCTCAAACATGTTGCCACATTGACGCTGACGTCGCCCCGGTGTTCCTACCACCGAAGCAAGACAGAAACACAACAAAGACAACATCACAACTTAAATTAAGTGCCATTGAATTCTGCGGCACCACGCAAGCTGTGCTGCAACTTTTAAATGATGAATCACTGTAGCACCTGCCCTATATAAGCACCCATTTCAGCAAACAGGTAGTACCTGCTCTATATATATATTTTTACTTTATTTAACTAGGCAAGTCAGTTAAGAACAAAATCTTATTTTCAATGACAGCCTAGGAACAGTGGGTTAATTGCCTTGTTCGTGGGCATAACGACAGATTTGTACCTTGTCAGCTCAGGGATTCGAACTTGCAACCTTTCAGTTACTAGCCCAACGCTCTAACCACTAGGCTACCCTGCCGCCCCATAAACACCCCTTTCAGCAAACAGGTAGTACCTGCTCTATATAAGCACCCATTTCAGCAAACAGGTAGCACCTGCCCTATATAAGCTGAAATTGAAATTGTCAATGAATTGGCCAATGCACCCTGAGTTACACTTACTATAGATGGATGGACCTCCAGGGCTATTGAACAGTGACAGCCAATCACATTACCCCGGAGTGGGAAATGAGAAGTACCACGCTACAGACACACCCCCCCTTTATGAGAGAAGTGAGCATATTGCTCTCTTTGTAAGAAGACATCATGGCATAGGCCTGTAGTCAGGTTAGCTGAGAGCGTCATGGAAAAGACGTGCGGGCTTCAATGGGGCAGAAGGTCGTGTGTTGTTGTGATTCTGGATGGCCAGATAGCTAGCAACAATGACAAAAAACTGCCATGTGGTGTATTGGTGGGTAATTATGTCTTGTTTCAGCTACTTTTAACTTGTTTTTTTATACCATGTCTTGTTATGAGGTGTTTTGACTGATATCACGTCGATACTAAAATAGCTATAATGTGCTATCTAGCTAACCAACAACTGTGGCAATGTAGTTGATCGACAACAAGGGCTCATTGTGCTACTTCATGTATGTATTCAATAAACATTGGAGGTTAAATCAAGTTTACATGTTGTCAACAATATCTGTTCTGCCTCATAGTTGCACACGCGTGGGTTTTGTTGCTAAACAACCAATCTGTCTATATACAATGTCTGAGCCATATTCACATATTGACACTACTTTAGTCCGTGTGTATTCCCGTTTGTGCTCTCACCAGGCATTATAAGACTCATGATCATATACTCTACGGAATCAGAAATAATAACACTTTGGATATTCTTAAATAAATACAAATAAACTACAATAACTGTTGGTATTTCATTTTCCCACTGTACCGAAACCCGAACAAAAACCATAACTAAACCCAACTAAACTGTAACCGAACTAAACCATAACCCCTAAACTGCAATATATACTGAACCATTACACCTTTACTACATACCAATAGTTAATGTCTACAGTAGATACCAGTAGTGTTATGATCTAACCCTCCAAACCCTACATACCAGTAGTGTTATGGTCTAACCCTCCCAACCCCTACATTTAGGATCTCTCTGTACTTTCCTCTGTTCATCTTTCACTCGATCCTCACTAGTCTCAGTCCCCGCCGCTGAAAAACATCCCCACAGCCTGATGCTGCCACCACCATGCTTCACCGTAGGGATGGTGCCACGTTTCCTCCAGACATGGCGCATGGCATAAAACATATTTTTTTTAAACATACTTTAGCGTTTCTCTTGTGTGTCAATACGATCAGTATTACAGTGAGGGGGGAAACCAGTCTCCAGGCAGCCCACCGTTACGTGTTTTATTGAACTCTCCACAGTTATTCACATTCAGGTAAATGGTCCTCTCAGGTGGAACATGGTGATTGGCAGTTGGAGATGGACAGAGATCTTGTCAACACTTTGCCCAAAATTTAAAAAGATGAATTTATTTCTGTTTATAATCTGTTTTAAGGTATTCTATAAGGAACCATTTAGATGTCATTTCATCAGAATAGATGCTCCAAACACAGACACAATGTGACAGTGATGGTGAGCAACAATAGCACTATGATTAGCTTTACTTAACGCCAAACGTGGCTAGACTGGTGTGTGTGTCGTTGCTGTATTAAGGCTAAGGCTGCTGAGATGTAGAACTAAGCAGATTTGAATTGGTCACCATCCTGTTCTGAGTTACGAGTGGAATTAGCTAAGACTGCACTCACACACACACACCACACTAACTATATACACACACACACACACACACACACACACACAGTACTTGACACAGAGAATGAAGGACTTGACAGATCCCTTTAAGAGGTATTGTCCTGACCTCCTGTAGTTGCCACTATGCCACACTGCTCTGCCTGTGGCTCTAATTAAACCCTATTCCCTGTATAGTGCACTACTTTAGACCAGGGCCCCTCGTTAGACTACAGAGAGAGTGAAGCTGGGAGAGAGAAAGAACCGTGGTACTCTTAGAATATCTAGTGCATCTGTTCATGCATCTCCTGTCTCTACATAGTAATATTATTGTCATTCGTGTCTGCCCTCTTTATTGCAGAGAAAGTGCCTACTGAGTTCCATGCTCTGAATCAAACTATTTGGATTCCTCCCCCCCCCTTTCCCATGTAACTATTCCCCGGGTCATTGTTGCAAATTATAAGGTGTTCTCCGTCAACTGACCTGGTAAAATAATGGTTAAATACAAAATAAATAGCAGTAGTAGGAAGCCGTAGTAGGAAGCCGTAGTAGGAAGCCGTAGTAGGAAGCCGTAGTAGGAAGCCGTAGACCACAGCAGTTGATAGTAGCAAAAGTAGATAGCAGCAGTAGTTAGAAATAGATAGCAGCAGTAGATAGCAGCCGTAGGTAGCAGCAGTAGATATTACTAGGTATCAGCAGTAGTAGGTAGCTGCAGAGAGCAGCTGTAGACGGCAGAGGTAGACGGCAGCGGTAGACGGCAGCGGTAGGCGGCAGCGGTAGGCGGCAGCGGTAGACGGCAGCGGTAGACGGCAGCGGAGCGGCGGGTAGACGGCAGCTGTAGGCGGCAGCTGTAGGCGGCAGCGGTAGACGGCAGCTGTAGACGGCAGCTGTAGACGGCAGAGGTAGACGGCATGCTGTAGACGGCATGCTGTAGACGGCATGCTGTAGACGGCAGCTGTAGACGGCAGCTGTAGACGGCAGAGGTAGACGGCAGCTGTAGACGGCAGCTGTAGACGGCAGCTGTAGACGGCAGAGGTAGACGGCAGAGGTAGACGGCAGAGGTAGACGGCAGAGGTAGACGGCAGAGGTAGACGGCAGCTGTAGACGGCAGAGGTAGACGGCAGCAGCAGATCGCAGATACCAGCCGGAGGTAGCAGCCGGAGGTAGCAGCCGGAGGTAGCAGCAGTAGATTTTAGTAGACATCAGCAGTAGGTAGCAGCAGCAGGTAGCAGCAGATATTAGTAGATAGCAGCCGTAGATAGCAGCTGCAGGTAGAAGCAGCAGCAGGTATTAGTAGATATCAGTAGTAGGTAATGGTAGATAGCAGCAGTAGTAGGTAGCAGTAGAGAGCAGCAGTAGGTAGCAGCAGTAGGTTGCAGTGGATATCAGCAGTAAATAGCATCAGTAGATTGCAGCAGTAGACAGCAGCAGCGGTAGTTAGCAGCAGTAGATAGCAGTAGGTAGCAGCAGTAGGTAGCAGCAATGGATAAAAACATTAGATAGCATCATCAGATAGCAGTCACAGATAACAGCAGTAGAAGATAGCAGCATCAGATAGCAGTAGATTAAAACATTAAATAGCAGAAGATATCAATTGATAGCAGAAGTAGAAAAAAGTTGGATAGCAGCATTAGTAGTAGATATCAGTAGATAGTAGCATTAGATAGCAGCAGTAGATAGCAACAACAGATAGCAGTAGGTTAAAGCAGTAGAAGATAAAAGCAGTAGATAGCAGCAGTAGAACATAGCAGCAGTAGATATTAGCAGTAGATATTAGCAGTAGATATTAGCAGATAGCAGCAGTAGCGTTAGATATTAGTAGATAGCAGCAGCAGGTAGCAGCGGTAGATATTAGTAGATAGCAGCACTTGACAGCAGCAGTAGACAGCAGCAGCTGTAGGTAGCAGCAGTAGGTAGCTGTAGAGAGCAGCAGTAGACAGCAGCAGTAGACAGCAGCAGTAGAAGTTAGCAGCTGCAGATAACAGCAGTAGAAGTTAGCAGCTGCAGACAGCAGCAGCAGATATTAGTAGTAGATAGCAGCAGATATTAGTAGATAGAAGCAACAGATATTAGTAGATAGCAGCAACAGATATTAGTAGATAGCAGCAAAAGATATTAGTAGATAGCAGTAGTAGATATCAGTAGTAGGTAGCAGCAGCAGATAGTAGTAGGTAGCAGCAGTAGATATCAGCAGTAGGTAACAGTAGTAGGTAACAGCAGTAGATAGCAGCAGTAGATAGCAGCAGTGGTAGAGTAGCAGCAGTAGGATAGTAGATAGCAGCAGTAGATATTAGTAGATAGCAGCAGTAGGTATTAGTAGATAGCAGCAGTAGATATCAGTAGTAGGTAGCAGGTAGCAGCGCAGAGGGCGCAGAGTAGCGCGCGTTAGTAGATAGCAGCAGTAGATAGTAGTAGGGCGCGTAGAGCAGCGTAGAGGTACGGGCAGCAGTAGTAGGTAGCAGTAGAGAGCAGCAATAGGTAGCAGTAGGAGGTAGCAGTTGATATCAGCAGTACTAGATAGTAGCAGCGGTAGTTAGCAGCAGCACATTGCATTAGGTAGCAGCATTAGGTAGCAGCATTAGGTAGCAGCAGTAGGTAGCAGCAGCAGGTAGCAGCAGCAGGTATTAGTAGATAGCAGCAGTAGATAGCAGCAGCAGCAGCAGCAGATATTAGTAGATAGCAGCAGCAGATATTAGTAGATAGCAGCAGTAGATAGCAGCAGCAGATATTAGTAGATAGCAGCAGTAGATAGTAGTAGGTAGCAGCAGTAGGTAGCAGGTAGCAGCAGCAGATATTAGTAGATAGCTGCAGTAGATAGCAGCAGCAGATATTAGTAGATAGCAGCAGTAGATAGTAGTAGGTAGCAGCAGTAGATAGCAGCAGTAGTAGGTAACAGTAGATAGCAGCAGTAGTAGGTAGCAGTAGAGAGCAGCAATAGGTAGCAGTAGGAGGTAGCAGTTGATATCAGCAGTACTAGATAGTAGCAGCGGTAGTTAGCAGCAGCACATTGCATTAGGTAGCAGCAGTAATTAGCAGCATTAGGTAGCAGCATTAGGTAGCAGCAGTAGGTAGCAGCAGTAGGTAGCAGCAGTAGGTAGCAGCAGCAGGTAGCAGCAGCAGGTATTAGTAGATAGCAGCAGTAGATAGCAGCAGATATTAGTAGATAGCAGCAGCAGATATTAGTAGATAGCAGCAGTAGATAGCAGCAGCAGATATTAGTAGATAGCAGCAGTAGATAGTAGTAGGTAGCAGCAGTAGAGGTAGCAGCGAGTCAGCTAGGTAACAGTAGAGAGCAGCAATAGGTAGCAGTAGAGAGCAGCAATAGATAAAAACATTAGATAGCATCATCAGATAGCAGTAGCCGATAACAGCAGTAGATTGCAGTAGTAGATGGCAGTAGAAGATAGCAGCATTCGATAGCAGTAGGTATTAGCAGTAGGTAACAGCAGTAGTTTGCAGTAGTAGATAGCAGCAGAAGATAAAAACATTAGATAGCATCATCAGATAGCAGTAGATTAAAACATTATAGTAGAAGATATCAATTGATAGCAGAAGTAGAAAAAGTTGTAGATAGCAGCAGTAGATAGCAGTAGGTAGCAGCAGTAGATAGTAGCATTAGATAGCAGCAGTAGATATCAACAGTAAACAGCAACAACAGATAGCAGTAGGTTAAAGCAGTAGATAGCAGTAGATAGCAGCAGTAATTAGCAGCAGTAGAACATAGCAGCAGCAGTAGAAGATAGCAGCTGTAGATATCAATAGATAGCAGTAGTATATATCAGTAGGTAGCAGCAGTAGGTAGCAACAGTAGATGGCAGTAGGTTAGCAGCAGTAGGTTAGCAGCAGTAGAGTTAGTAGCATTAAGTTAGCAGCAGTAGGTTAGCAGCAGTATATATCAGTATGTAGCAGCAGTAGATGGCAGTAGGTAGCAACAGTAGATGGCTGTAGGTAGCAGCAGTAGATAGCAGCAGCAGGGTAGGAGCAGGTTTGCAGCAGTAGGTTTGCAGCAGTAGGTTTGCAGCAGTAGGTTTGCAGCAGTAGGTTTGCAGCAGTAGATGGCAGTAGGTAGCAACAGTAGATGGCAGTAGGTAGCAACAGTAGATGGCAGTAGATAGCAGCAGCAGGTTAGCAGCAGCAGGGTAGCAGCAGTAGGTTGCAGCAGTAGGGTAGCGGCAGTAGGGTAGCAGCAGTAGGTTGCAGCTTTAAATTGCAGCAGTATGTTGCAGCAGTAGGTTAGCAGCAGTAGAGTTAGTAGCATTAAGTTAGCAGCAGTACACTAGGCTACTGTAACAGCCAGTCAGTAGCCGTTGACATGGATTGTATTGTCAAACGTCATGCACTATACACAGAATTGGATGTCATTTGGGAACCAGACATGGATAATTAAACTGAATGCATCATTTAGCTGCTCCATAGCCCTGAATTAAACAATAGGAAATTCATATTTGCTCTTCTTTTTCATCTGCTCTTCAGTGTAACGGAGGGGGGCAGATCCAAAATAAAAAATAAATTACTAAATAATTCATGGTTTCTACATTTACGCCAAATTAAAGATTTAAAAAATCATTTAAATCAGTGAATATGTAAATATTCACTTTACAGTCATGGTTTGATTTTAAAAAACATTACTCCCTACAACTCCTACAACTTCCTACCAACCCTACTTCCCTAAACCCACTACAACCCTAAAACCCCTTACAACCCTAAAACCCCTTACAACCCTAAAACCCCTTACAACCCTAAACCCCCTTACAACCCCCTACAACCTACAACCCTGTCACAGAAATCGCCGTGTTGAAGTGACCAAATTGCAGGCGGGATGTGAATCCTCATCTTTTAATGGTAAAGAATCAAGCAACCACGGAAAAACAAGAACGACTCAAGACGGGCTATACTTACAAAAATAGCAGTGCTAACGAAAACAACCCACAACCCCAAGAGAAAAACACACACCTAATATATGACAACCAATCAGGAACAACGATATCCAGCTGTTCCTGATCGGGAGTCACACAGACTATCACAGAAACAGAACAACTAGAAACTACATACAACACACAACCTCTGCCACATCCTGACCAATACTAAACAACACTCCCTCTGCTGGTCAGGACGTGACAAACCCCTACAACGCTAAACCCCCTACAACTTCCTACAAACCCTACTTCCCTAAACCCCCTACAACCCCTATAACCCCTTACAACCCCTTACAACACTAAACCCCCTACAATCCCTACAGCCCCATATCTCTCTCTCTCCCTCCCTCGCTCTCAATACCTTTCTCTCTATCCCTCCATCTCTCTCTTATCCCTCCCTCCATCCATCTCTTTATCCCTACATCTCTCTCTCTCTCTCTCTCTCTCTCTCTCTCTCTCTCTCTCTCTCTCTCTATCCCTCCATCTCTCTCTCTCTTATACCTCCCTCCATCTCCCTCTCTCTCTCTCTCCCTCCCTCTCTCTCTCTCTCTCCCTCTGCCTCTCGCTCCTCTCTCTCTCAATCCCTTTCTCTCTATCCCTCCATCTCTCTCTCTCTTAAAACCTCTTATAGCACTCCCTCCATCTCTCTCACGCTATCCACCACATCAGTTGTAATTCTAGCATCAGCTCCTCTCCTCATTATTGGAGGTTGGTCGTAGAATATAGAGCAGGCACCTCGTATTGACGTGGTAGAACAGCATCATAGACAGAGGCTGAATACTTTATATTTGGTTGTTTTAATCCATCTCACTGAACAAGCACACAGTTCTCAATGTTTCCAGGTAGATATACTATACGGTACAATAACAAACTGACAGCAATCTCTCCTTCTCTCTCTCTCAACATGTCTTGTCTTTGAAGAGCTTCATTTTATCTACACCATTTCCCTCGCCTCTCCAACCCTTCTCTCCTTTTTCTGGGCTGTGACGTGAGAGAAAAGCCAACCAACTGACTCATCAGGTGATGTGATGTTTCTGCGGTACAGTTCTCTCTCTCTCTCTCTCTCTCTCTCTCTCTCTCTCTCTCTCTCTCTCTCTCTCTCTGTCTCTCTGTCTCTCTGTCTCTCTGTCTCTCTGTCTCTCTGTCTCTCTCTCTCTCTCTCTCTCTCTGTCTCTCTGTCTCTCTGTCTCTCTCTCTGTCTCTCTGTCTCTCTGTCTCTCTCTCTGTCTCTCTGTCTCTCTCTCTGTCTCTCTGTCTCTCTGTCTCTGTGTGTGTGCTTTGAATGAGCAATCCCTTCCTAAGCTGTTTCTACCTTCTGACATAGATTTTTCCTCATTGCAGTTGCCAGGTATTGAATTGGAAGACGGGAAGCGAGGAATTTCGCTCTAGAGGTGTTATAGATGGATATTGCTGGTATTTCAAGAGGGGTGTGAAAACAGAAGAACTTCATTTGCCACAAAGATGGAAATGGCACCTGACAGCTATTGTCCATCAGTCACGTGTTATATTCAAGCAAATTGATTGGCCGATTACACGGCGCAGCTGGCTAAGACGTTGTCAATCGAGTGTTCAAGTGTGTTTTTTTGCGAGAGACAG
This sequence comes from Salmo salar, assembly GCF_965601325.2. Classification (NCBI taxonomy): domain Eukaryota; kingdom Metazoa; phylum Chordata; class Actinopteri; order Salmoniformes; family Salmonidae; genus Salmo; species Salmo salar. Next base: position 103,374,001 of record NC_138299.1, on the reverse strand, counting down.
AGCTTGTGAGCGTGGAAGAAGTACTACACCTGTGAAGAAAGTGGCAACTGTTACACTAGCGCTATCAATGAAGATAACTTGGACACATTCATCCCCCAGAGCTTCAGGCTACAGAAGTATTTTGTCCCTGACAGACTGAATGAGTGAGGAGAGGAGAGGAGAGGAGAGGAGAGGAGAGGAGAGGAGAGGAGAGGGGTTGTGATAGAAAAACCAGATCAGCTGTAATTCATTTACTTTTTAACACATCGTTTACACATCCTGTCTCTAAAGGGACCGGGTACGAAATGACTCAAAACATCGTAGTGGTACAGCGCTGACATTTAATTCTGTGACATCACTTATGGTGATTTAAAAAATGTGCCAACTCTAGTCACTGGAGTTAAAATACACCAACTCTAGTCACTGGTGTTAAAATACACCAACTCTAGTCACTGGTGTTAAAATACACCAACTCTAGTCACTGGGGTTAAAATACACCAACTCTAGTCACTGGTGTTAAAATACATCAACTCTAGTCACTGCTGGTAATGTCACCATACATCTGCGTCATTAGGCTACTATGGCAACGTCCCAATTTCCACGCCATCATACCACAAAGAATACATGCTCAATACTGTATATTTATTTAGGATACCACTACATTTTAGTCATTTAGCAGACGCTCTTATCCAGAGCAACTTACAGTAGTGAATGCATACATTTCATACATTTTTTTCTCCGTACTAGTCCCCCGTGGGAAGTGAACCCACAACCCTGGCGTTGCAAACACCATGCTCTACCAACTGAGCCACACGGGACCTCCACACACACACACACACACACACACACACACACACACACACACACACACACACACACACACACACACACACACACACACACACACACACACACACACACACACACACACACACACACACACACACACACACACACACACACACACACACACACACACACACACACACACACACACACACACACACACACACACACACACACACACACACACACACACCTCCACACATTACACACACACACACACCTCCACACATTACACACACACACACACCTCCACACATTACACACATTACACACACCTCCACACCTCCACACATTACACACACACCTCCACACATTACACACACACCTCCACACATTACACACACACCTCCACACATTACACACACATTACACACACACACATTACACACACACACACACCTCCACACATTACACACACACAGAGAGAGCAACTCAACCCATGGAAAACCATGGAGCAGATATAGAAGATTTACCACCACAGTCATTTGCACAACTTAGGATAAACTGTGTGTGTGTGTGTGTGTGTGTGTGTGTGTGTGTGAACAACATCAGGTTGGAAGCAGAAAGATGACAGCAGTCACCCCTACAGGTAGCCAATGTAGTGAATATTACCTTTTTCTGTGTGCATTCTGAAAATACAAGCAATGATATGCTCACCGATGCATGCTTTTCCAACACGCAAACATCTACAGAGCCTTCAGAAACGATTCAGACACCTTGACTTATTCCACATGTACAGAGCCTTCAGAAAGGATTCAGACCCCTTGACTTATTCCACATGTACAGAGCCTTCAGAAAGGATTCAGACCCCTTGACTTATTCCACATGTACAGGGAAAGGAAAAGGAAGAAAAAAAAAAAAAAGGAAAGGCAGAATCAACACCGTGGTAACATAATGTAACACAACGTCTGTCGATTAACCTTTAAGACTGTCTATTCCCTTTATAGTGCCCTACCTTTGACCAGGGCCCATAGGTTCTCAACACGGCCTATAAGATATATAATAGGGTTTGATATGAACTGTAGCTGAGAAAACACATCAATACGACTTTTTTACTGCTTCTAGTACAACTTGAAATGCAGAAGAAGATAAATAATGGTAGAAATTTGAAAGGCTTTTTGTACTTTTAGTCTCTTTGAATTTGTATTTTTTTTTAGGTTGATGCTTCTCTGATTCCAACAGCCTTTGTTTTGCATAACGAGAGCTCAATGTTCTCTCTCTCTTCTCTCACTATCTTCTGTAATGTTGCTGCTTTCTTTTCTAAGGGCTATAATGCGTCTAATGCTGAGTATTTCTTGTAGTAGAATGATCCGTTCATATTTTCCAAGGTTGCTCTCCAGTTGTTCACACATACCAGTGTTAGTACAGCCTGCTTTGACCTTTAACCGATTCTATACATTACTATGAAAATCCCCTAGAACAGCAGTCTGACCTGATCCTGTCCTGCTGTTTAGCCGAGCTTTGTTGTCAGAGCTTTGTACGCGAAGGACAAAGAACTTATATTGACTTGATACACAAAGCAAGTGACCACAACAAAACACAGGCAACTTCCACACAGTAAACTCCACAGACCTCTCAAAACACACTGTCTGCATCCCAAAAGACACCCTATTCCCTATTTAGTGCACTATATTGCCCATAAGTGTCACGGTTGTGTGGAGAGACGGACCAAGGCCCAGCGTGCTCTGAGTTCCACATATTTTATTTAGTGAAACTTACAAAACAGAAGGAAACAAACAACTAACCGTAACATCAGAGGTGCTACCTGCACTAACTCAAAACAAGATCCCACAAAACACAGTGGGGAAATGGCTGCCTAAATATGATCCCCAATCAGAGACAGCGATAAACAGCTGCCTCTGATTGGGAACCATACCAGGCCAACATAGAAATAAAACACCTAGATAGAAACACCCCCCCCAGTCACACCCCGACCTAACCAAAATAGAGAATAAAAAGGCTCTCTATGGTCAGGGCGTGACAGTAGGTGCAGACTCCGGCCGCAAAACCTGAAACCAACTGGGGAGGGTGGGGGGGGGGGGTGACTAGTGTCGCTGCCGGTGCGGGTCTTTGTCCCTGCCCAGACCACGGGTCCGGCCATGGAGCCGGGTAGAACGCAGTGCCCGGACTGGGCATCGGCGCAGAAGAGGGCCCCGGCCTTGGAGCTGGACTGGACGCCGTGCCCGGACTGGGCACCGGCGCAGAAGAAGACTCTGGCCTTGGAGCATGACTGGACGCCGTGCTTGGACTGGTCATCGGCGCAGGGGAAGGCTCCGGCCCTGGAGCTGAGTTGGCCGCCGTGCCTGGACTGGGCACCGGCGCAGAGGAAGGCTCCGGCCTTGGAGCTGGACTGGACACCGTGCCTGGACTGGGCACCGGTGCAGAGGGAGGCTCCTGCCCTGGAGCAGGACTGGACGCCTTGCCTGGAAGCTCCGGACCATTGACCCCTGCTGGAGGCTCCGGAACGTTGACCGTCGCAGGATGTTCCGGACCGTGGACCGTCGCAGGATGTTCCGGACCGTGGACCGTCGCAGGAGGTTCCGGACCGTGGACCGTCGCAGGAAGCTCCGGACCGTGGACCGTCGCAGGAAGCTCCGGACCGTGGACCGTCGCAGGAAGCTCCGGACTGGGGACCGTCGCCGGAATCTCTGAACTGGGGACTGGGGAGGCACAGATTGCACCGGACTGGTGACACGCTCCGGAACGTTGACCATCGGAGGAGGTTCCAGACCGTGGACCGTCGCAGTGGGTTCCGGACCGTGGACCGTCGCAGGGGGCTCCGGACCATGGACCATCGCAGGAGGCGCCGGACCGTGGACCGTCGCCGGAAGCTCCGGACCGGGGAACGTCGCTGGAAGCTCCGGACAGGGGACCGTGGCCTTGGAGCATGACTGGACGCCGTGCTTGGACTGGTCATCGGCGCAGGGGAAGGCTCCGGCCCTGGAGCTGAGTTGGCCGCTGTGCCTGGACTGGGCACCGGCGCAGAGGAAGGCTCCGGCCTTGGAGCTGGACTGGACACCGTGCCTGGACTGGGCACCGGTGCAGAGGGAGGCTCCTGCCCTGGAGCAGGACTGGACGCCTTGCCTGGAAGCTCCGGACCATTGACCCCTGTTGGATGCTCTGGAACGTTGACCGTCGCAGGAGGTTCCGGACCGTGGACCGTCGCAGGAGGTTCCGGACCGTGGACCGTCGCAGGAGGTTCCGGACCGTGGACCGTCGCAGGAGGTTCCGGACCGTGGACCGTCGCAGGAGGTTCCGGACCGTGGACCGTCGCAGGAGGTTCCGGACCGTGGACCGTCGCAGGAGGTTCCGGACCGTGGACCGTCGCAGGAGGTTCCGGACCGTGGACCGTCGCAGGAGGTTCCGGACCGTGGACCGTCGCAGGAGGCTCTGGACTGGGGACCGTCGCCGGAATCTCTGGACTGGGGAATGGGGAGGCACAGGTTGCACCGGACTGGTGACACGCTCCGGAACGTTGACCATCGGAGGAGGCTCCGGACCGGGGACCGTCGCCGGAGGCTCCGGACCGGGGACCGTCGCCGGAGGCTCCGGACCTGGGTCCGTCGCCGGAGGCTCCGGACCGGGGACCGTCGCCGGAGGCTCCGGACCGGGGACCGTCGCCGGAGGCTCCGGACCTGGGGACCGTCGCCGGAGGCTCCGGACCTGGGGACCGTCGCCGGAGGCTCCGGACCTGGGGACCGTCGCCGGAGGCTCCGGACCTGGGGACCGTCGCCGGAGGCTCCGGACCTGGGGACCGTCGCCGGAGGCTCCGGACCTGGGGACCGTCGCCGGAGGCTCCGGACCTGGGGACCGTCGCCGGAGGCTCCGGACCTGGGGACCGTCGCCGGAGGCTCCGGACCTGGGGACCGTCGCCGGAGGCTCCGGACCTGGGGACCGTCGCCGGAGGCTCCGGACCTGGGGGACCGTCGCCGGAGGCTCCGGACCGGGGCACCGTCGCCGGAGGCTCTGGACTGGAGATACGCACTTCAGGGCGCGTGCGAGGAGCAGGCACAGGATGTACCGCACCAGACTTGTGACACACTCTTCAGGGTGAGTGTGGGGAGCAGGCACAGGACGTACCGGACTGGGGAGGCGCACTGGAGGCCAGATGCATGAAACTGGTGCAGATGACACTGGACTGGTGTCACGCTCCTCAACACGCCCACGCTGCAGCACTCTCATCGCCACCACCTCTCTCAGGGAATCTTTAAACGAGTTCCTCCTTCAACTCCCTGACGGTCTCTGGCTCATTCCTCGGCTCCGCCGACCACCCCGTGTGCCCCCCTCCCCCCCAAAATTTGGGCTGTCTTTTGGGCTGTCTTTGTGGCCACAAACCCCGGCGTTGTCGCTGTCCTCCCTTCTCTCCTTGCGTCTGCTTCCACGGCAGGCTTTCGTGTCCTGCCAAGATTTCTTCCCAAGTCCAGGATATTTTCTCCTCGTTCCCCTCTTAAGTCCAGGATGCCATCTCCTCCTGGTCACGCTGCTTGGTCCTGTTGTGGTGGGATCTTCTGTCACAGTTGTGTGGAGAGACGGACCAAGGCGCAGTGTGCTCTGAGTTCCACATATTTTATTTAGTGAAACTTACAAAACAAAAGGAAAAACAACTAACCGTAACATAAGAGGTGCTACATGCACTAACTCAAAACAAGATCCCACAAAACACAGTGGGGAAATGGCTGACTAAATATGATCCCCAATCAGAGACAACAATAAACAGCTGCCTCTGATTGAGAACCATACCAGGCCAACATAGAAATAAAACACCTAGATAGAAACACCCCCCCTAGTCACACCCCGACCTAACCAAAATAGAGAATAAAAATGCTCTCTATGGTCAGAGCGTGACAATAAGACTATGTTAAAAAGGTAGTGAAGCAGACAGAGCACACAAACAAAATAGCAATCCATTTACAATAGCCTCTGAAATAACAATCCATTTAACCTGTTGGGGCTAGGGGGCAGTATTTTCACGGCTGGATAAAAAAACGTACCCGATTTAATCTGGTTACTAATCCTACCCAGTAACTAGAATATGCATATACTTATTATATATGGATAGAAAACACCCTAAAGTTTCTAAAACTGTTTGAATGGTGTCTGTGAGTATAACAGAACTCATTTGGCAGGCAAAACCCTGAGACAGATTCTGACAGGAAGTGGATATCTGATGTGTTGTATTACCTTTAAACCTATGCCATTGAAAAACACAGGGGCTGAGGAATATTTTGGCACTTCCTATTGCTTCCACTAGATGTCACCAGCCTTTACAAAGTGTTTTGAGTCTTTTACTGTGAGATCTGACCGAACAAGAGCCATGGAACGGTGATGGCCGATTAGACTCTGGCGCGCGAGTTCATGTTGGGTACCCTCGTTCCGATACGTTATAAAAGAGAATGCATTCGTCCACCTTGAATATTATTCATGTTCTGGTTAAAAAAGGCCCTAATGATTTATGCTATACAACGTTTGACATGTTTGAACAAACGTAAATATATTTTTTCCCCTCGTTCATGAAGTGAAGTCCGGCGGGCTTAGATCATGTGCTAACAAGACGGAGATTTTTGGACATAAATGATGAGCTTTTTTGAACAAAACTACATTCGTTATGGACCTGTGATACCTGGAAGTGACATCTGATGAAGAGAATCAAAGGTAATGGATTATTTACATAGTATTTTTGATTTTAGATCTCCCCAACATGGCGGCTAGTCTGTATCGCAACGCGTATTTTTCTGGGCGCAGTGCTCAGATTATTGCAAAGTGTGATTTCCCAGTAAGGTTATTTTTAAATCTGGCAAGTTGATTGCGTTCAAGAGATGTAAATCTATAATTCTTTAAATGACAATATAATATTTTACCAATGTTTTCTAATTTTAATTATTTAATTTGTGGTGCTGACTTGACTGCCGGTTATTGGAGGGAAACGATTTCCTCAACATCAATGCCATAGTAAAACGCTGTTTTTGGATATAAATATGAACTTGATAGAACTAAAAATGCATGCATTGTCTAACATAATGTCCTAGGAGTGTCATCTGATGGAGATTGTAAAAGGTTAGTGCATCATTTTAGCTGGTTTTATGGTTTTGGTGACCCTGTCTTTGAATTGACAAAACATTACACACAGCTATTGTCAATGTACTGTCCTAACATAATCTAACTTTATGCTTTCGCCGTAAAACCTTTTTGAAATCGGACTACGTGGTTAGATTAAGGAGATGTTTATCTTTCAAAGGGTGTAAGATAGTTGTATGTTTGAAAAATTTGAATTTTGACATTTATTTGGTTTCAAATTTGCCGCTCTTGAAATGCACCTGCTGTTGATGGAGTGCACCACGGGGGGGACGCTAGCGTCCCACCTAGCCCATAGAGGTTAAAATAGCCTCTGAAATAAGCAATCTGAGCCATTTAAATGAGAATGCCATTTGACGGGGCAGTGAATGATTATACTCTGGAATATTTTCTGTCCCAGTGAACTAATGAAACATTACTGTTTGGGAATCTGGGAAGAATAAAGGCTGCAAATGGGATAATTCTCAGACAAGGGTTATAGTTTTTTTTCTGTGAGAGTAATGAACATTGGACTGGGAATGACCATAGGATATAATATACAAGTGTCTTGCAAAAGTATTCAGACTCCATTGGATTTCTTTCACATATTCATTGAGTAAGTATTGTGGTGGTTAATTTCTGTATTACCAAATGAGGAGAAACAAACTTCACACACCAGTCAGAGTTATACTTAAACTACATCTTTAATAATAAGAGCTTTGCAATAGCAATGACTTTCAACAATTCCCTATTTCTAATGAACCGTTGAGAGTGACAACACAAAAGTACAAAGATCTTTTATAGCCAAGATACACCCCTCTCAACCTACATGACGAACAACAGATACATAGAATGGTCACAAGGTTAAGATTTGTATGAAAGGTATCTATAACACATAGCAGACAGCAACTGCTGTGTCAACAATTGTCATTGTACAGACCAGTGTCTGGCCCTCCTACTCCAAACGGGAACCGTCTCTTCCTGGTACGGTATAGAACAAAAACACCAACTCATCCAATGTCACAACTCAATTGTCAACTCTAGATACTCCCATCTCAAGTAAAACCCCTTATTGATCCAACTCCTGGACAAGCTCACTGAGGGGAGTGAGTCTCTAGGTCATATACTATCCCAGGATAAGTGCAACATCAGAGAGGACATACAATGATTCCATACACCTCACCCCAATGCTAAAGGAGGGAGTGACTTGCGCACATACATTGTGGAGACAAGTAATTGGTTCCCTATTAATCACGCCATCCCTTCACATGGTTCAAGAATAGGTAAAGACACATTCACATACGAAGACAATGTTCCATCCTGTCCTCTTCCCTTTCTGATATTCTGCATAGCACCAGAGACATGTAAAAGACAAGTCTGACCTCTCCCCTCTCTGGGCCCCAAGTGACTGAGCCCCAACTGAGGGAAGAAGTGCAACTGCCAACACCAGAGTCCAAAGGGATACATTCTGATTCATCCGCCACATTCCCCTCTCAAGGGACTCTGTCCCTTCAGGAGAATCAGAACAGTAACGTTACACCCTACTAACAGTAGTTGTAGATTATATGAATTATTTAAAAAAAAATAATACATAATCAAATTTAAAAGAAAATAAAGAATCAAATCCCATCCTCATCGCCAAATGTGGTGGTTCATTTCTGTATTACCAAATGAGGAGAAACAAACTTCACACACCAGTCAGAGTTATACTTAAACTACATCTTTAACCTCTATGGGACCGGCGGGACGAATTCGTCCCACCTACGTAACAGCCACTGCCATCCTGTGGCGCGATTTTCAAAATCTTCAAAATCATATTACTTCAATTTCTCAAACATATGACTATTTTACAGCCATTTAAAGATAAGACTCTCGTTAATCTAACCACACTGTCCGATTTCAAAAAGGCTTTACAACGAAAGCAAAACATTAGATTATGTCAGCAGAGTACCAAGCCAGAAATAATCAGACACCCATTTTTCAAGCCAGCATATAATGTCACCAAAACCCAGAAGACAGCTAAATGCAGCACTCACCTTTGATGATCTTCATCAGATGACAACCCTAGGACATTATGTTATACAATACATGCATGTTTTGTTCAATCAAGTTCATATTTATATCAAAAACCAGCTTTTTACATTAGCATGTGACGTTCAGAACTAGCATACCCCCCGCAAACTTACGGGGAATTCGCTAACATTTTACTAAATTACTCACGATAAACGTTCACAAAAAGCATAACAATTATTTTAAGAATTATAGATACAGACCTCCTCTATGCACTCGATATGTCCGATTTTAAAATAGCTTTTTGGTGAAAGCACATTTTGCAATATTCTAAGTACATAGCCCAGGCATCACGGGCTCGCTATTTAGACACCCGGCAAGTTTAGCACTCACCATAATCATATTTACTATTATAAAAATGTCATTACCTTTTGTTGTCTTCGTCAGAATGCACACCCAGGACGTCTACTTCAATAACAAATGTTGGTTTGGTCCAAAATAATCCATCGTTATATCCGAATAGCGGCGTTTTGTTCGTGCGTTCCAGACACTATCCGAAATAGTAAAGAAGTGTCGCGCGCTTGGCGCAATTCCTGACAATAAAATTCAAAGTATTCCATTGCCGTACGTCGAAGCATGTCAACCGCTGTTTAAAATCAATTTTTACGTCATTTTTCTCGTAGAAAAGCGATAAAATTCCGACAGGGAATCTCCTTTTCGGCAAACAGAGGAAAAAATCCCAAAGGCGGGGGCGGTCGGGGTCATGCGCATAAGCTAGTGTCTCTTGATGGGCCACTTGAGAAAGGCGATAATGTGTTTCAGCCTGGGGCTGGAATGACGACATTCTGTTTTTTCCCGGGCTATGAGAGCCTATGGACGACGTGGGAAGTGTCACGTTAGAGCAGAGATCCTTAGTAAATGATAGAGATGGCAAAGAAGTTCCAGAAATGGTCAGACAGGCCACTTCCTGTAAAGGAATCTCTCAGGTTTTGACCTGCCATTTGAGTTCTGTTATACTCACAGACACCATTCAAACAGTTTTAGAAAATTTAGGGTGTTTTCTATCCATATGTAATAAGTATATGCATATTCTAGTTACTGAGTAGGAGTGGTAACCAGATTAAATCGGGTATGTTTTTTATCCAGCCGTGTCAATGCTGCCCCCTAGCCCTAACAGGTTAATAATAAGATCTTTGCAATAGCATTGACTTTCAATGATGCGCCATTTCTAATGAACCGTTGAGAGTGACAACACAAAAGTACAAAGATCTTTTATATCAAGATACACCCCTCTCAACTTACATGATGAACAACAGAGACATAGAATGGTCACAAGGTTAACCTGTCTGGGCTAGGGGGCAGTATTTTCACGGCCGGATGAAAAACGTACCCAATTTAAACAGGTTACTACTCTGGCCCAGAAACTAGAATATGCATACTATTAGTAGATTTGGATAGAAAACACTCTTAAGTTTCTAAAACTGTTTGAATGGTGTCTGTGAGTATAACAGAACTCATATGGCAGGCAAAAACCTGAGAAAAATACAACCAGGAAATTAAAAATCTGGTGCCTGTAGGTTTTTCAAGTCATTCCCAATCGAACACACAGTGACTAAGGATTCATTTTGCACTTCCTAAGGCTTCCACTAGATGTCAACAGTCTTTAGAAAGTTGTTTGAGGCGTCTATGATGAACAGAGACCGAATGAGAAGGCTGGGAAGTTGGTGAAACAGGGAAGGATGTCTGTTCATTGGCGCGCTTTCACGCAAGAGGTAGCTCTGGTCCAAAACGTTTTTCAAAACAAAGCATGGGTCCAATTGGAATATTACTGAAGTTTCACGTTATAAAGGCCCTAAAGATTGATGCTATACAACGTTTGACATGTTTGAACAAACCTAAATAGATTTTTTTTTAACTTTTCGTCATGACATTTTCCTTGCGCGTCCTACATTTTGAGTAGTTTACTGAACGCGCAAACAACATGGAGTTATTTGGACATAAATTATGGACTTTATCGAACAAAACAACATTTGTTGTGGACCTGGGATTCCTGGAAGTGCCTTCTGATGAAGATTATTAACCTCTCTAGGCTAGGCGGGACGAATTCGTCCCACCTACGTAACAGCCACCGCTATCCTGTGGCGCGATTTTCAAAACCTTAAAAATCCTATTACTTCAATTTCTCAAACATATGACTATTTTACAGCCATTTAAAGACAAGACTCTCGTTAATCTAACCACACTGTCCGATTTCAAAAAGGCTTTACAACGAAAGCAAAACATTAGATTATGTCAGCAGAGTACCAAGCCAGAAATAATCAGACACCCATTTTTCAAGCCAGCATATAATGTCACCAAAACCCAGAAGACAGCTAAATGCAGCACTCACCTTTGATGATCTTCATCAGATGACAACCCTAGGACATTATGTTATACAATACATGCATGTTTTGTTCAATCAAGTTCATATTTATATCAAAAACCAGCTTTTTACATTAGCATGTGACGTTCAGAACTAGCATACCCCCCGCAAACTTCCGGGGAATTCGCTAACATTTTACTAAATGACTCACGATAAACGTTCACAAAAAGCATAACAATTATTTTAAGAATTATAGATACAGACCTCCTCTATGCACTCCATATGTCCGATTTTAAAATAGCTTTTTGGTGAAAGCACATTTTGCAATATTCTAAGTACATAGCCCAGGCATCACGGGCTCGCTATTTAGACACCCGGCAAGTTTAGCACTCACCATAATCATATTTACTATTATAAAAGCTTCATTACCTTTTGTTGTCTTCGTCAGAATACACAGCCAGGACTGCTACTTCAATAACAAATGTTGGTTTGGTCCAAAATAATCCATCGTTATATCCGAATAGCGGCGTTTTGTTCGTGCGTTCCAGACACTATCCGAAATAGTAAAGAAGTGTCACGCGCTTGGCGCAATTCGTGACAATAAAATTCTAAGTATTCCATTACCGTACTTCGAAGCATGTCAACCGCTGTTTAAAATCAATTTTTACGACACTTTTCTCGTAGAAAAGCGATAATATTCCGACAGGGAATCTCCTTTTCGGCAAACAGAGGAAAAAATCCCAAAGGCGGGGGCGGTCGGGGTCACTCGCATAAGCCAGTGTCTCTTGATCGGCCACTTGAGAAAGGCGATAATGTGTTTCAGCCTGGGGCTGGAATGACGACATTCTGTTTTTTCCCGGGCTCTGAGAGCCTATGGACGACGTGGGAAGTGTCACGTTAGAGCAGAGATCCTTAGTAAATGATAGAGATGGAAAAGAAGTTCAACAAATGGTCAGACAGGCCACTTCCTGTAAAGGAATCTCTCAGGTTTTGACCTGCCATTTGAGTTCTGTTATACTCACAGACACCATTCAAACAGTTTTAGAAAATTTAGGGTGTTTTCTATCCATATGTAATAAGTATATGCATATTCTAGTTACTGGGTAGGAGTGGTAACCAGATTAAATCGGGTATGTTTTTTATCCAGCCGTGTCAATACTGCCCCCTAGCCCTAACAGGTTAAAGGTAAGTGAATATTTCTAATGCTATTTATGCATTTAGATGACTCCAAAATGGCGGCTATCTGTATTGCGTAGTGTATTTTTCTGACCACAGTACTCAGATTATTGCAAAATGTGCTTTCCCAGTAAAGTTATTTTGAAATCTGTCAATGCGGTTGCATTCAGGAGATGTTAATCTATAATTCTTTGAATAACAGTTTAATATTTTATCAACGTTTATGACGAGTATTTTTGTAAATTGTAGTGCTGATTCACTGGCAGTTTTGGGGAAATACATTTTCTGAACGTCACGCGCCAATGTAAAATGCTGTTTTTGGATATAAATATGAACTTGATAGAACAAAAAATGCATGTATTGTCTAACATAATGTCCTAGGAGTGTCATCTGATGAAGATTGTCAAAGGTTAGTGCATAATTTTAGCTGGTTTTCTGCTTTTGGTGACGCCTGTTCTGGCATTGAAAATGGCTGTGTGTAATCTTTTGTCTATGTACTGTCCTAACATAATCTAACTTTATGCTTTCGCCGTAAAGCCTCTTTGAAATCGGACAATGTGGTTGGATTAAGGAGATGTTTATCTTTCAAATGGTGTAAAATAGTTGATTGTTTGAGAAATTGAAATTATTAGATTTTTCCTATCTTGTCAAGTAATCCTGTTACTGGGATGAGAACGGGAAGGGGTCCCATAGAGGTTAAGATTTGTATGAAAGGTATCTATATTACATAGCAGACAGCAACTTCTGTGTCAACAGTTTTCATTGTACCGACCAATGTCTGGCCCTCCTACTCCAAACTGGAACCGTCTCTTCCTGGTACGGTACAGAACACAAACACCAACTCATCCAATGGCTTAATTCAATTGTCAACTCTAGATACTCCCATCTCAAGTAAAACCCCTTCTTGACCCCACTCCTGGACAAGCTCACTGGGGGGAGTGAGTCTCTAGGTCATATACTATCCCAGGATAAGTGCAACATCAGAGAGGACATACAATGGTTCCATACGCTGCCATACACCTCCCCCCAATGCCAAAGGAGGGAGTGACTTGCGCTCAGACATTGTGGAGACAAGTAATTGGTTCCACATTAATCACGCCATCCCTTCACGCCATCCCTTCATGGTTCAAGAATAGGTAAAGACACATTCACATATGAAGACAATGTTCCATCCTGTCCTCTTCCCTTTCTGATATTCTGCATAGCACCAGAGACATATAAAAGACAAGTCTGACCTCTCCCTTCTCTTGGGCCCCAAGTGACTGAGCCCCAGCCGAGGGAAGAAGTGCAACTGCCAACACCAGTCCAAAGGGATACATTCTGATTCATCCGCCACAGTATTCACCCCCGTTGATAAGGAAAGCCCACATGAGTTCAGGAGTAAAATGTGGCTTAACAAATCACATAAAAAGTTACATGGACTCACTCTGTGTGAAATGAGTTACATGGACTCACTCTGTCTGAAATGAGTTACATGGACTCACTCTGTCTGAAATGAGTTACATGGACTCACTCTGTCTGAAATGAGTTACATGGACTAACTCTGTCTGAAATGAGTTACATGGACTCACTCTGTCTGAAATGAGTTACATGGACTAACTCTGTCTGAAATGAGTTACATGGACTCACTCTGTCTAATGAGTTACATGGTCTCACTCTGTGTAAAATGAGGTACATGGACTCACTCTGTATGAAATGAGTAACATGAACTCACTGTGTTAAATGAGTTACATGGACTCACTGTGTTAAATGAGTTACATGGACTCACTGTGTTAAATGAGTTAAATGGACTCACTGTGTTAAATGAGTTACATGGACTCACATTGTGTGAAGTAAGTTACATGGACTCACTCTGTCTGAAATGAGTTACATGGACTCACTCTGTCTGAAATGAGTTACATGGACTCACTCTGTGTGAAATGAGTAACATGAACTCACTGTGTTAAATGAGTTACATGGACTCACTGTGTTAAATGAGTTACATGGACTCACTCTGTCTGAAATGAGTTACATGGACTCACTCTGTCTGAAATAAGTTACATGGACTCACTCTGTCTGAAATGAGTTACATGGAGTCACTCTGTGTGAAATGAGTTACATGGACTCACTCTGTCTGTAATGAGTTACATGGACTCACTCTGTCTGTAATGAGTAACATGGACTCACTGTGTGAAATGAGTTACATGGACTCTGTGTTAAATGAGTTACATGGACTCCCTGTCTGAAATGAGTTACATGGACTCACTCTGTGTGAAATGAGTTACATGGACTCCCTCTGTCTGAAATTAGTTACAAGGACTCACTCTGTGTGAAATTAGTTACATGGACTCACTGTCTGAAATGAGTTACGTGGACTCACTGTGTCTGAAATGAGTTACGTGGACTCACTCTGTGTGAAATGAGTTACGTGGACTCCCTCTGTCTGAAATTAGTTACGTGGACTCACTCTGTGTGAAATTAGTTACGTGGACTCACTGTCTGAAATGAGTTACGTGGACTCACTCTGTCTGAAATGAGTTACATGGACTCACTCTGTGTGAAATGAGTTACATGGACTCTGTGTGAAATGAGTACATGGAC
Organism: Salmo salar; assembly: GCF_965601325.2. Classification (NCBI taxonomy): domain Eukaryota; kingdom Metazoa; phylum Chordata; class Actinopteri; order Salmoniformes; family Salmonidae; genus Salmo; species Salmo salar. The sequence continues at coordinate 103,358,997 of NC_138299.1, read as the reverse complement.
TCACTCTGTCTGAAATGAGTAACATGGACTCACTGTGTGAAATGAGTTGTTTACGCTGCTGTGCGTTTTGTTGCCGATCTTACTTTGCTACCTGACGGTTTTTTACTTTTTCATTACCGTATATTTTTACTTTTTCCCTCACTCAACTTTTTTCATTCAACTTTTTCACCCCGGAGGTTTTGTCAGGACTTCAAACAGCCGAAGCTAAGTAACATTAACATGATGCCTTCTAATTGCAGTCGTTGTACCTATAATATACAGGAGAACGATCGCCTTACGGCAAGGATAGCTGTGCTGCAAGCCCAGCTTCAGACGCGATCGTTAGGCAAGGGTAATTTCAGTGTAGGAAAGGATGAAACAGCGTCTGTGCCACCAGTAAGCACAGATGGTAACGTTAGTATAAACCCCCTCGCACGGTCCCCGCAGCCAGACATCTTTCTCATGGCTTCTGGAGGGAAACGCTGTAGGAATGCTCAACCGGTGTCGCTTATTCAGCTGACAGAAACTTTCAACCGGTTCTCCCCATTAAGCGAGTCGGAGTCGGAGGCCGAGACTTCTCTGGTCTCCACTCCTCCCGTTGTGGGGTCTGAGACGCCGACGGCTCCCACCATTAGCTCTGACAAATTGAAAACCCTAGTCATTGGCGACTCCATTACCCGCAGTATTAGACTTAAAACTAATCATCCAGCGATCATACACTGTTTACCAGGGGGCAGGGCTACCAACGTTAAGGCTAATCTAAAGACGGTGCTGGCTAAAGCTAAAACTGGCGAGTGTAGAGAGTATAGAGATATTGTTATCCACGTCGGCACCAACGATGTTAGGATGAAACAGTCAGAGGTCACCAAGCGCAACATAGCTTCAGCGTGTAAATCAGCTAGAAAGATGTGTCGGCATCGATTAATTGTCTCTGGCCCCCTCCCAGTTAGGGGGAGTGATGAGCTCTACAGCAGAGTCTCACAACTCAATCGCTGGTTGAAAACTGTTTTCTGCCCCTCCCAAAAGATAGAATTTGTAGATAATTGGCCCTCTTTCTGGGACTCACCCACAAACAGGACCAAGCCTGGCCTGTTGAGGAGTGACGGACTCCATCCTAGCTGGAGGGGTGCTCTCATCTTATCTACGAACATAGACAGGGCTCTAACTCCTCTAGCTCCACAATGAAATAGGGTGCAGGCCAGGCAGCAGGCTGTTAGCCAGCCTGCCAGCTTAGTGGAGTCTGCCACTAGCACAGTCAGCGTAGTCAGCTCAGCTTTCCCCATTGAGACCGTGTCTGTGCCTCGATCTAGGTTGGGCAAAATTAAAAATGGCGGTGTTCGCTTTAGCAATCTCACTAGTATAAAGACCTCCTCCATTCCTGCCATTATTGAAAGAGATTGTGATACCTCACATCTCAAAATTGGGTTACTTAATGTTAGATCCCTCACTTCCAAGGCAGTTATAGTCAATGAACTAATCACTGATAATAATCTTGATGTGATTGGCCTGACTGAAACATGGCTTAAGCCTGATGAATTTACTGTGTTAAATGAGGCCTCACCCCCTGGTTACACTAGTGACCATACCCCCCGTGCATCCGGCAAAGGCGGAGGTGTTGCTAACATTTACGATAGCAAATTTCAATTTACAAAAAAAAAAACAATGACCTTTTCGTCTTTTGAGCTTCTAGTCATGAAATCTATGCAGCCTACTCACTCACTTTTTATAGCTACTGTTTACAGGCCTCCTGGGCCATATGCAGTGTTCCTCACTGAGTTCCCTGAATTCCTATCGGATCTTGTAGTCATAGCAGATAATATTCTAATTTTTGGTGACTTTAGACCCACTCCAAAAGGCTTTCGGAGCTATCATCGACTCAGTGGGTTTTGTCCAACATGTCTCTGGACCTACTCACTGCCACAGTCATACTCTGGACCTAGTTTTGTCCCATGGAATAAATGTTGTGGATCTAAATGTTTTTCCTCATAATCCTGGACTATCGGACCACCATTTTATTACGTTTGCAATTGCAACAAATAATCTGCTCAGACCCCAACCAAGGAGCATTAAAAGTCGTGCTATAAATTCTCAGACAACCCAAAGATTCCTTGATGCCCTTCCAGACTGCCTCTGCCTACCCAAGGACGTCAGAGGACAAAAATCAGTTAACCACCTAACCGAGGAACTCAATTTAACCTTGCGCAATACCCTAGATGCAGTTGCACCCCTAAAAACTAAAAACATCTGTCATAAGAAACTAGCTCCCTGGTATACAGAAAATACACGAGCTCTGAAGCAAGCTTCCAGAAAATTGGAACGGAAATGGCGCCACACCAAACTGGAAGTCTTCCGACTAGCTTGGAAAGACAGTACCGTGCAGTATCGAAGAGCCCTCACTGCTGCTCGATCATCCTATTTTTCCAACTTAACCTCTATGGGCTAGGTGGGACGCAAGCGTCCCACCCGTGGTGCACTCCATCAACAGCAGGTGCATTTCAAGAGCGGCAAATTTGAATCCAAATAAATGTCAAAATTCAAATTTTTCAAACATACAACTATTTTACACCCTTTGAAAGATAAACATCTCCTTAATCTAACCACGTTTTACGATTTCAAAAAGGTTTTATGGCGAAAGCATAAATTTAGAGTATGTTAGGACAGTACATTTACAAGAGTTGTGTGTAATGTTGTGCCAATTCAAAGACAGGCGTCACCAAAACCATAAATCAGCTAAAATGATGCACTAACCTTTTACAATCTCCAACAGATGACACTCCTAGGACATTGTGTTAGACAATGCATGCATTTTTAGTTCTATCAAGTTCATATTTATATCCAAAAACAGCGTTTTACTGTGGCGTTGATGTTCAGGAAATCGTTTCCCTTCAATAACCGGCAGTCAAGTCAGCACCACAAATTAAATAATTAAAATTAGAAAACATTGGTAAAATATTATATTGTCATTTAAAGAATTATAGATTTACATCTCTTGAACGCAATCAACTTGCCAGATTTAAAAATAACCTTACTGGGAAATCACACTTTGCAATAATCTGAGCACTGCGCCCAGAAAAATACGCGTTGCGATACAGACTAGCCGCCATGTTGGGGAGATCTAAAATCGAAAATACTATGTAAATAATCCATTACCTTTGATTCTCTTCATCAGATGTCACTTCCAGGTATCACAGGTCCATAACGAATGTAGTTTTGTTCAAAAAAGCTCATCATTTATGTCCAAAAATCTCCGTCTTGTTAGCACATGATCTAAGCCCGCCGGACTTCACTTCATGAACGAGGGGAAAAAATATTGTTCAAACATGTCAAACGTTGTATAGCATAAATCATTAGGGCCTTTTTTAACCAGAACATGAATAATATTCAAGGTGGACGAATGCATTCTCTTTTATAACGTATTGGAACAAGGGTACCCAACATGAACTCGCGCGCCAGGTGTCTAATGGGCCATCATCGTTCCATGGCTCTTGTTCGGTCAGATCTCCCTCCAGAAGACTCAAAACACTTTGTAAAGGCTGGTGACATCTAGTGGAAGCAATAGGAAGTGCCAAAATATTCCTCAGCCCCTGTGTTTTTCAATGGCATAGGTTTAAAGGTAATACAACACATCAGGTATCCACTTCCTGTCAGAAAATGTCTCAGGGTTTTGCCTGCCAAATGAGTTCTGTTATACTCACAGACACCATTCAAACAGTTTTAGAAACTTTAGAGTGTTTTCTATCCATATATAGTAAGTATATGCATATTCTAGTTACTGGGTAGGATTAGTAACCAGATTAAATCGGGTACATTTTTTTTATCCAGCCGTGCAAATACTGACCCCTAGCCCTAACAGGTTAAATGGACTCACTCTGTCTGTAATGAGTAACATGGACTCACTGTGTGAAATGAGTTACATGGACTCACTGTCTGAAATGAGTTACATGGACTCACTGTCTGAAATGAGTTACATGGACTCACTGTCGGAAATGAGTTACATGGACTCACTGTCGGAAATGAGTTACATGGACTCACTCTGTCGGTAATGAGTTACATGGACTCACTCTGTGTGAAATGAGTTACATGGACTCACTCTGTGTGAAATGAGTTACATGGACTCACTCTGTGTGAAATGAGTTACATGGTCTCCCTCTGTCTGAAATGAGTTACAAGGACTCACTCTGTGTGAAATGAGTTACATGGACTCACTGTCTGAAATGAGTTACATGGACTCACTCTGTCTGAAATGAGTTACATGGACTCACTCTGTGTGAAATGAGTTACATGGACTCACTGTCTGAAATTAGTTACGTGGACTAACTCTGTCTGAAATGAGTTACATGGACTCACTCTGTGTGAAATGAGTTACATGGACTCTGTCTGAAATGAGTACATGGACTCACTCTGTCTGAAATGAGTAACATGGACTCACTGTGTGAAATGAGTTACATGGACTCACTCTGTCTGAAATGAGTTACATGGACTAACTCTTTCTGAAATGAGTTACATGGACTAACTCTGTCTGAAATGAGTTACATGGACTAACTCTGAAATGAGTTACATGGACTCACTCTGTCTAATGAGTTACATGGACTCACTCTGTGTGAAATGAGTTACATGGACTCAGTCTGTGTGAAATGAGTAACATGAACTCACTGTGTTAAATGAGTTACATGGACTCACTCTGTCTGAAATGAGTTACATGGACTCACTGTCTGAAATGAGTTACATGGACTCACTCTGTCTGAAATAAGTTACATGGACTCACTCTGTCTGAAATAAGTTAGATGGACTCACTCTGTCTGAAATAAGTTACATGGACTCACTCTGTCTAAAATGAGTTACATGGACTCACTCTGTGTGAAATGAGTTACATGGACTCACTCTGTCTGAAATGAGTTACATGGACTCACTCTGTCTGAAATGAGTTACATGGACTCACTCTGTCTGAAATGAGTTACATGGACTCACTCTGTCTGAAATGAGTTACATGGACTCACTCTGTGTGAAATGAGTTACATGGACTCACTCTGTTTGAAATGAGTTACATGGACTCACTCTGTCTGTAATGAGTTACATGGACTCACTCTGTCTGTAATGAGTAACATGGACTCACTGTGTGAAATGAGTAACATGGACTCACTGTGTGAAATGAGTTACATGGACTCACTGTCTGAAATGAGTTACATGGACTCACTCTGTCTGAAATGAGTTACATGGACTCACTCTGTGTTAAATGAGTTACATGGACTCACTCTGTGTGAAATGAGTTACATGGACTCACTGTCTGAAATGAGTTACATGGACTCACTCTGTCTGAAATAAGTTACATGGACTCAATCTGGCTAAAATGAATTACATGGACTCACTCTGTCTGAAATGAGTTACATGGACTCACTCTGTCTGAAATTAGTTACAAGGACTCACTCTGTCTGAAATAAGTTACATGGACTCACTCTGTCTAAAATGAGTTACATGGACTCACTCTGTCTGAAATGAGTTACATGGACTCAGTCTGTGTGAAATGAAAATGATAGTTACATGGACTCACTCTGTCTGAAATTAGTTACATGGACTCACTCGTCTGAAATTCACTCTGTGTGAAATGAGTTACATGGACTCACTCTGTCTGAAATGAGTTACATGGACTCACTCTGTCTGAAATGAGTTACATGGACTCACTCTGTCTGAAATGAGTTACATGGACTCACTCTGTGTGAAATGAGTTACATGGACTCACTCTGTGTGAAATGAGTTACATGGACTCACTCTGTCTGTAATGAGTTACATGGACTCACTCTGTGTGAAATGAGTTACATGGACTCACTCTGTGTGAAATGAGTTACATGGACTCACTCTGTGTGAAATGAGTTACATGGACTCACTATGTCTGTAATGAGTAACATGGACTCACTGTGTGAAATGAGTTACATGGACTCTGTGTTAAATGAGTTACATGGACTCACTGTCTGAAATGAGTTACATGGACTCACTCTGTCTGAAATGAGTTACATGGACTCACTCTGTGTTAAATGAGTTACATGGACTCACTCTATGTGAAATGAGTTACATGGACTCACTCTGTGTGAAATGAGTAACATGAACTCACTGTGTTAAATGAGTTACATGGACTCACTCTGTCTGAAATGAGTTACATGGACTCACTGTCTGAAATGAGTTACATGGACTCACTCTGTCTGAAATAAGTTACATGGACTCAATCTGGCTAAAATGAATTACATGGACTCACTCTGTCTGAAATGAGTTACATGGACTCACTCTGTCTGAAATTAGTTACAAGGACTCACTCTGTCTGAAATAAGTTACATGGACTCACTCTGTCTAAAATGAGTTACATGGACTCACTCTGTCTGAAATGAGTTACATGGACTCACTCTGTGTGAAATGAGTTACATGGACTCCCTCTGTCTGAAATTAGTTACATGGACTCACTCTGTCTGAAATTAGTTACATGGACTCACTGTCTGAAATGAGTTACATGGACTAACTCTGTCTGAAATGAGTTACATGGACTCACTCTGTGTGAAATCAGTTACATTAACTCACTCTGTGTGAAATGAGTTACATGGACTCACTCTGTCTGTAATGAGTTACAAGGACTCACTCTGTGTGAAATTAGTTACATGGACTCACTGTCTGAAATTAGTTACATGGACTCTGTGTGAAATGAGTTAAATGGACTCACTCTGTGTGAAATGAGTTACATGGACTTACTCTGTATGAAATGAGTTACATGGACTCACTCTGTCTGTAGTGAGTTACATGGACTCACTCTTTGTGAAATGAGTTACATGGATTCACTCTGTCTGTAATGAGTAACATGGACTCACTGTGTTAAATGAGTTACATGGACTCACTGTCTGAAATGAGTTAAATGGACTCACTCTGTCTGTAATGAGTAACATGGACTCACTGTGTGAAATGAGTTACATGGACTCACTGTCTGAAATGAGTTACATGGACTCACTGTCTGAAATGAGTTACATGGACTCACTGTCGGAAATGAGTTACATGGACTCACTGTCGGAAATGAGTTACATGGACTCACACTGTCGGAAATGAGTTACATGGACTCACTGTCGGAAATGAGTTACATGGACTCACTCTGTGTGAAATGAGTTACATGGACTCACTCTGTCTGAAATGAGTTACATGGACTCCCTCTGTCTGAAATGAGTTACAAGGACTCACTCTGTGTGAAATTAGTTACATGGACTCACTGTCTGAAATGAGTTACGTGGACTCACTGTGTCTGAAATGAGTTACGTGGACTCATTCTATGTGAAATAAGTTACTTGGACTCACTGTCTGAAATTAGTTACGTGGACTAACTCTGTCTGAAATGAGTTACATGGACTCACTCTGTGTGAAATGAGTTACATGGACTCAGTCTGTGTGAAATGAGTTACATGGACTCACTCTGTCTGAAAGTGAGTTACATGGACTCATTGTGTGAAATGAGTTACATGGACTCACTCTGTCTGAAATGAGTTACATGGACTAACTCTTTCTGAAATGAGTTACATGGACTAACTCTGTCTGAAATGAGTTACATGGACTAACTCTGAAATGAGTTACATGGACTCACTCTGTCTAATGAGTTACATGGACTCACTCTGTGTGAAATGAGTTACATGGACTCAGTCTGTGTGAAATGAGTAACATGAACTCACTGTGTTAAATGAGTTACATTGACTCACTCTGTCTGAAATGAGTTACATGGACTCACTGTCTGAAATGAGTTACATGGACTCAGGCTGTGTGAAATGAGTAACATGAACTCACTGTGTTAAATGAGTTACATGGACACCCTCTGTGTGAAATGAGTTAGATGGACTCACTCTGTCTGAAATAAGTTACATGGACTCACTCTGTCTGAAATTAGTTACATGGACTCACTGTCTGAAATGAGTTACATGGACTCACTCTGTCTGAAATGAGTTACATGGACTCACTCTGTGTGAAATGAGTTACATGGACTCACTCTGTGTGAAATGAGTTACATGGACTCACTCTGTGTGAAATGAGTTACATGGACTCACTCTGTGTGAAATGAGTTACATGGACTCACTCTGTCTGTAATGAGTAACATGGACTCACTGTGTGAAATTAGTTAGATGGGCTCTGTGTGAAATTAGTTACATGGACTCACTGTCTGAAATGAGTTACATGGACTCACTCTGTCTGAAATGAGTTACATGGACTCAGTCTGTGTGAAATAAGTTACAACGACTCACTCTGTCTGATATTAGTTACATGGACTCACTGTCTGAAATGAGTTACATGGACTCACTCTGTCTGAAATGAGTTACATGGACTCACTCTGTCTGAAATGAGTTACATGGACTCACTCTGTCTGAAATGAGTTACATGGACTCACTCTCTGTGAAATGGGTTACATGGACTAACTTTTTGTGAAATGAGTTATATGGACTCACTCTGTGTGAAATGAGTTACATGGACTCACTCTGTGTGAAATGAGTTACATGGACTCACTCTGTGTGAAATGAGTTACATGGACTCAGTCTGTGTGAAATAAGTTACAACGACTCACTCTGTCTGATATTAGTTACATGGACTCACTGTCTGAAATGAGTTACATGGACTCACTCTGTCTGAAATGAGTTACATGGACTCACTCTGTCTGAAATGAGTTACATGGACTCACTCTGTCTGAAATGAGTTACATGGACTCACTCTCTGTGAAATGAGTTACATGGACTAACTTTTTGTGAAATGAGTTATATGGACTCACTCTGTGTGAAATGAGTTACATGGACTCACTCTGTGTGAAATGAGTTACATGGACTCACTCTGTGTGAAATGAGTTACATGGACTCACTCTGTCTGTAATGAGTAACAAGGACTCACTGTGTGAAATGAGTTACATGGACTCACTGTCTGAAATGAGTTACATGGACTAACTCTGTGTGAAATGAGTTACATGGACTCACTCTGTGTGAAATGAGTTACATGGACTCCCTCTGTGTGAAATGAGTTACATGGACTCACTCTGTCTGTAATGAGTAACAAGGACTCACTGTGTGAAATGAGTTACATGGACTCACTGTGTGAAATGAGTTACATGGACTCACTCTGTCTGAAATTAGTTACATGGACTCACTGTCTGAAATGAGTTACATGGACTCACTCTGTCTGAAATGAGTTACATGGACTCACTCTGTGTGAAATGAGTTACATGGACTCACTCTGTCTGTAATGAGTAACATGGACTCACTGTGTGAAATTAGTTAGATGGGCTCTGTGTGAAATTAGTTACATGGACTCACTGTCTGAAATGAGTTACATGGACTCACTCTGTCTGAAATGAGTTACATGGACTCAGTCTGTGTGAAATAAGTTACAACGACTCACTCTGTCTGATATTAGTTACATGGACTCACTGTCTGAAATGAGTTACATGGACTCACTCTGTCTGAAATGAGTTACATGGACTCACTCTGTCTGAAATGAGTTACATGGACTCACTCTGTGTGAAATGAGTTACATGGACTCACTCTGTGTGAAATGAGTTACATGGACTCACTCTGTGTGAAATGAGTTACATGGACTCACTCTGTGTGAAATGAGTTACATGGACTCACTCTGTGTGAAATGAGTTACATGGACTCACTCTGTCTGTAATGAGTAACAAGGACTCACTGTGTGAAATGAGTTACATGGACTCACTGTCTGAAATGAGTTACATGGACTAACTCTGTGTGAAATGAGTTACATGGACTCACTCTGTGTGAAATGAGTTACATGGACTCCCTCTGTGTGAAATGAGTTACATGGACTCACTCTGTCTGTAATGAGTAACAAGGACTCACTGTGTGAAATGAGTTACATGGACTCACTGTGTGAAATGAGTTACATGGACTCACTGTCTGAAATGAGTTACATGGACTAACTCTGTCTGAAATGAGTTACATGGACTCACTCTGTGTGAAATGAGTTACATGGACTAACTTTGTGTGAAATGAGTTATATGGACTCACTCTGTGTGAAATGAGTTACATGGACTCACTCTGTGTGAAATGAGTTACATGGACTCACTCTGTGTGAAATGAGTTACATGGACTCACTCTGTGTGAAATGAGTTACATGGACTCACTCTGTCTGTAATGAGTAACAAGGACTCACTGTGTGAAATGAGTTACATGGACTCACTGTCTGAAATGAGTTACATGGACTAACTCTGTCTGAAATTGAGTTACATTGACTCACTCTGTGTGAAATGAGTTACATGGACTCACTCTGTGTGAAATGAGTTACATGGACTCACTCTGTGTGAAATGAGTTACATGGACTCACTCTGTGTGAAATGAGTTACATGGACTCACTCTGTCTGAAATGAGTTACATGGACTAACTCTGTCTGAAATGAGTTACATGGACTCACTCTGTGTGAAATGAGTTACATGGACTCACTCTGTGTGAAATGAGTTACATGGACTCACTCTGTCTGAAATGAGTTACATGGACTCACTCTGTGTGAAATGAGTTACATGGACTCACTCTGTCTGAAATGAGTAACATGGACTCACTGTGTGAAATGAGTTACATGGACTCACTGTCTGAAATGAGTTACATGGACTAACTCTGTCTGAAATGAGTTACATGGACTCACTCTGTGTGAAATGAGTTACATGGACTCACTCTGTGTGAAATGAGTTACATGGACTCACTCTGTCTGAAATGAGTTACATGGACTCCCTCTGTCTGAAATGAGTTACAAGGACTCACTCTGTGTGAAATGAGTTACATGGACTCACTGTCGGAAATGAGTTACATGGACTCACTGTCGGAAATGAGTTACATGGACTCACTCTGTCTAATGAGTTACATGGACTCACTCTGTGTGAAATGAGTTACATGGACTCACTCTGTCTGAAATGAGTTACATGGACTAACTCTTTCTGAAATGAGTTACATGGACTAACTCTCTCTGAAATGAGTTACATGGACTCAGTCTGTGTGAAATGAGTAACATGAACTCACTGTGTTAAATGAGTTACATTGACTCACTCTGTCTGAAATGAGTTACATTGACTCACTGTCTGAAATGAGTTACATGGACTCAGTCTGTGTGAAATGAGTAACATGAACTCACTGTGTTAAATGAGTTACATTGACTCACTCTGTCTGAAATGAGTTACATGGACTCACTGTCTGAAATGAGTTACATGGACTAACTCTGTCTGAAATGAGTTACATGGACTCACTCTGTGTGAAATGAGTTACATGGACTAACTTAGTTTGAAATGAGTTATATGGACTCACTCTGTGTGAAATGAGTTACATGGACTCACTCTGTGTGAAATGAGTTACATGGACTCACTCTGTGTGAAATGAGTTACATGGACTCACTCTGTCTGTAATGAGTAACATGGACTCACTGTGTGAAATGAGTTACATGGACTCACTGTCTGAAATGAGTTACATGGACTAACTCTGTCTGAAATTGAGTTACATGGACTCACTCTGTGTGAAATGAGTTACATGGACTTACTCTGTGTGAAATGAGTTACATGGACTCACTCTGTGTGAAATGAGTTACATGGACTCACTCTGTCTGTAATGAGTAACATGGACTCACTGTGTGAAATGAGTTACATGGACTCACTGTCTGAAATGAGTTACATGGACTCACTGTCTGAAATGAGTTACATGGACTCACTCTGTGTGAAATGAGTTACATGGACTCACTCTGTGTGAAATGAGTTACATGGACTCACTCTGTCTGAAATGAGTTACATGGACTCACTCTGTGTGAAATGAGTTACATGGACTCACTCTGTGTGAAATGAGTTACATGGACTCACTCTGTGTGAAATGAGTTACATGGACTCACTCTGTGTGAAATGAGTTACATGGACTCACTCTGTGTGAAATGAGTTACATGGACTCACTCTGTGTGAAATGAGTTACATGGACTAACTCTGTGTGAAATGAGTTACATGGACTCACTCTGTGTGAAATGAGTTACATGGACTCACTCTGTGTGAAATGAGTTACATGGACTCACTCTGTCTGAAATGAGTTACATGGACTCACTCTGTGTGAAATTAGTTACATGGACTCACTCTGTCTGAAATGAGTTACATGGACTCACTCTGTCTGAAATGAGTTACATGGACTCACTCTGTGTGAAATTAGTTACATGGACTCACTGTCTGAAATGAGTTACATGGACTCACTCTGTCTGAAATGAGTTACATGGACTCATTCTGTGTGAAATGAGTTACATGGACTCACTGTCTGAAATTAGTTACATGGACTCACTCTGTCTGAAATTAGTTACATGGACTCACTCTGTCTGAAATGAGTTACATGGACTCATCTGTCTGAAATGAGTTACATGGACTACTCTGTTGAATGAGTACATGGACTCACTGTGTGAAATGAGTTACATGGACTCACTGTCTGAAATGAGTTACATGGACTAACTCTGTCTGAAATGAGTTACATGGACTCACTCTGTGTGAAATGAGTTACATGGACTTACTCTGTGTGAAATGAGTTACATGGACTCACTCTGTGTGAAATGAGTTACATGGACTCACTCTGTGTGAAATGAGTTACATGGACTCACTCTGTGTGAAATGAGTTACATGGACTCACTCTGTCTGTAATGAGTAACAAGGACTCACTGTGTGAAATGAGTTACATGGACTCACTGTCTGAAATGAGTTACATGGACTAACTCTGTCTGAAATGAGTTACATGGACTCACTCTGTGTGAAATGAGTTACATGGACTAACTCTGTTTGAAATGAGTTACATGGACTCACTCTGTGTGAAATGAGTTACATGGACTCACTCTGTGTGAAATGAGTTACATGGACTCACTCTGTGTGAAATGAGTTACATGGACTCACTCTGTGTGAAATGAGTTACATGGACTCACTCTGTCTGTAATGAGTAACATGGACTCACTGTGTGAAATGAGTTACATGGACTCACTGTCTGAAATGAGTTACATGGACTAACTCTGTCTGAAATTGAGTTACATGGACTCACTCTGTGTGAAATGAGTTACATGGACTTACTCTGTGTGAAATGAGTTACATGGACTCACTCTGTGTGAAATGAGTTACATGGACTCACTCTGTCTGTAATGAGTAACATGGACTCACTGTCTGAAATGAGTTACATGGACTCACTGTCTGAAATGAGTTACATGGACTCACTCTGTCTGAAATGAGTTACATGGACTCACTCTGTGTGAAATGAGTTACATGGACTCACTCTGTGTGAAATGAGTTACATGGACTCACTCTGTGTGAAATGAGTTACATGGACTCACTCTGTGTGAAATGAGTTACATGGACTTACTCTGTGTGAAATGAGTTACATGGACTCACTCTGTGTGAAATGAGTTACATGGACTCACTCTGTGTGAAATGAGTTACATGGACTAACTCTGTGTGAAATGAGTTACATGGATTCACTCTGTGTGAAATGAGTTACATGGACTAACTTTTTGTGAAATGAGTTATATGGACTCACTCTGTGTGAAATGAGTTACATGGACTCCCTCTGTGTGAAATGAGTTACATGGACTCACTGTCTGAAATGAGTTACATGGACTCACTGTCTGAAATGAGTTACATGGACTCACTCTGTCTGAAATGAGTTACATGGACTCACTCTGTCTGAAATGAGTTACATGGACTCACTCTGTCTGAAATGAGTTACATGGACTCACTCTGTGTGAAATGAGTTACATGGACTCACTCTGTGTGAAATGAGTTACATGGACTCACTCTGTCTGAAATGAGTTACATGGACTCACTCTGTCTGTAATGAGTAACATGGACTCACTGTGTGAAATGAGTTACATGGACTCACTGTCTGAAATGAGTTACATGGACTAACTCCGTCTGAAATTGATATACATGGACTCACTCTGTCTGAAATTAGTTACATGGACTCACTCTGTCTGAAATGAGTTACATGGACTCACTCTGTGTGAAATGAGTTACATGGACTCACTCTGTGTGAAATGAGTTACATGGACTAACTTTGTGTGAAATGAGTTACATGGACTCACTCTGTGTGAAATGAGTTACATGGACTCACTCTGTGTGAAATGAGTTACATGGACTCACTCTGTGTGAAATGAGTTACATGGACTAACTCTGTGTGAAATGAGTTACATGGACTTACTCTGTGTGAAATGAGTTACATGGACTCACTCTGTGTGAAATGAGTTACATGGACTAACTCTGTGTGAAATTAGTTACATGGACTCACTCTGTGTGAAATTAGTTACATGGACTCACTCTGTCTGAAATGAGTAACATGGAATCACTGTGTGAAATGAGTTACATGGACTCACTGTCTGAAATGAGTTACATGGACTAACTCTGTCTGAAATGAGTTACATGGACTAACTCTGTGTGAAATTAGTTACATGGACTCACTCTGTCTGAAATGAGTTACATGGACTCACTCTGTGTGAAATGAGTTACATGGACTCACTCTGTGTGAAATGAGTTACATGGACTCACTCTGTGTGAAATGAGTTACATGGACTCACTCTGTGTGAAATGAGTTACATGGACTCACTCTGTGTGAAATGAGTTACATGGACTCACTCTGTGTGAAATTAGTTACATGGACTCACTCTGTCTGAAATGAGTTACATGGACTCACTCTGTGTGAAATGAGTTACATGGACTCACTGTCTGAAATGAGTTACATGGACTCACTCTGTCTGAAATGAGTTACATGGACTCACTCTGTCTGAAATGAGTTACATGGACTCATTCTGTGTGAAATAAGTTACATCGACTCACTCTGTCTGAAATTAGTTACATGGACTCACTGTCTGAAATTAGTTACATGGACTCACTCTGTCTGAAATGAGTTACATGGACTCACTGTGTTAAATGAGTTACATGGACTAACTCTGTCTGAAATGAGTTACATGGACTCACTCTGTCTGAAATGAGTTACATGGACTTACTCTGTCTGTAATGAGTAACATGGACTCACTGTGTGAAATGAGTTACATGGACTCACTGTCTGAAATGAGTTACATGGACTAACTCCGTCTGAAATTGATATACATGGACTCACTCTGTCTGAAATTAGTTACATGGACTCACTCTGTCTGAAATGAGTTACATGGACTCACTCTGTGTGAAATTAGTTACATGGACTCACTCTGTGTGAAATGAGTTACATGGACTCACTCTGTGTGAAATGAGTTACATGGACTCACTCTGTGTGAAATGAGTTACATGGACTAACTCTGTGTGAAATGAGTTACATGGACTCACTCTGTGTGAAATGAGTTACATGGACTCACTCTGTGTGAAATGAGTTACATGGACTCACTCTGTGTGAAATTAGTTACATGGACTCACTCTGTGTGAAATGAGTTACATGGACTCACTCTGTTTGAAATGAGTAACATGGACTCACTGTGTGAAATGAGTTACATGGACTCACTGTCTGAAATGAGTTACATGGACTAACTCTGTCTGAAATGAGTTACATGGACTCACTCTGTGTGAAATGAGTTACATGGACTCACTCTGTGTGAAATGAGTTACATGGACTCACTCTGTGTGAAATGAGTTACATGGACTCACTCTGTGTGAAATGAGTTACATGGACTCACTCTGTCTGAAATGAGTTACATGGACTCACTCTGTGTGAAATGAGTTACATGGACTCACTCTGTCTGAAATGAGTTACATGGACTCACTGTCTGAAATGAGTTACATGGACTCACTCTGTCTGAAATGAGTTACATGGACTCACTGTCTGAAATGAGTTACATGGACTCACTCTGTCTGAAATGAGTTACATGGACTCACTCTGTCTGAAATGAGTTACATGGACTCATTCTGTGTGAAATAAGTTACAACGACTCACTCTGTCTGAAATTAGTTACATGGACTCACTGTCTGAAATGAGTTACATGGACTCACTCTGTCTGAAATGAGTTACATGGACTCACTGTGTTAAATGAGTTACATGGACTAACTCTGTCTGAAATGAGTTACATGGACTCACTCTGTCTGAAATGAGTTACATGGACTTACTCTGTCTGTAATGAGTAACATGGACTCACTGTGTGAAATGAGTTACATGGACTCACTGTCTGAAATGAGTTACATGGACTAACTCCGTCTGAAATTGATATACATGGACTCACTCTGTCTGAAATGAGTTACATGGACTCACTCTGTCTGAAATGAGTTACATGGACTCACTCTGTGTGAAATGAGTTACATGGACTCACTCTGTGTGAAATGAGTTACATGGACTCACTCTGTGTGAAATGAGTTACATGGACTCACTCTGTGTGAAATGAGTTACATGGACTCACTCTGTGTGAAATGAGTTACATGGACTCACTCTGTGTGAAATGAGTTACATGGACTCACTCTGTGTGAAATGAGTTACATGGACTCACTCTGTGTGAAATGAGTTACATGGACTCACTCTGTCTGAAATGAGTTACATGGACTCACTCTGTCTGAAATGAGTTACATGGACTCACTCTGTGTGAAATGAGTTACATGGACTCACTCTGTCTGAAATTAGTTACATGGACTCACTCTGTCTGAAATGAGTTACATGGACTCACTCTGTGTGAAATGAGTTACATGGACTCACTGTGTTAAATGAGTTACATGGACTAACTCTGTCTGAAATGAGTTACATGGACTCACTCTGTCTGAAATGAGTTACATGGACTTACTCTGTCTGTAATGAGTAACATGGACTCACTGTGTGAAATGAGTTACATGGACTCACTGTCTGAAATGAGTTACATGGACTAACTCCGTCTGAAATTGATATACATGGACTCACTCTGTCTGAAATTAGTTACATGGACTCACTCTGTCTGAAATGAGTTACATGGACTCACTCTGTCTGAAATGAGTTACATGGACTCACTCTGTCTGAAATGAGTTACATGGACTCACTCTGTGTGAAATGAGTTACATGGACTCACTCTGTGTGAAATGAGTTACATGGACTCACTCTGTGTGAAATGAGTTACATGGACTCACTCTGTGTGAAATGAGTTACATGGACTCACTCTGTGTGAAATGAGTTACATGGACTCACTCTGTCTGTAATGAGTAACATGGACTCACTGTGTGAAATGAGTTACATGGACTCACTGTCTGAAATGAGTTACATGGACTAACTGTCTGAAATGAGTTACATGGACTAACTCTGTGTGAAATTAGTTACATGGACTCACTCTGTGTGAAATGAGTTACATGGACTCACTCTGTGTGAAATGAGTTACATGGACTAACTCTGTGTGAAATGAGTTACATGGACTTACTCTGTGTGAAATGAGTTACATGGACTCACTCTGTGTGAAATGAGTTACATGGACTAACTCTGTGTGAAATTAGTTACATGGACTCACTCTGTGTGAAATGAGTTACATGGACTCACTCTGTGTGAAATGAGTTACATGGACTCACTCTGTCTGAAATGAGTAACATGGACTCACTGTGTGAAATGAGTTACATGGACTCACTCTGTGTGAAATGAGTTACATGGACTCACTCTGTCTGAAATGAGTTACATGGACTCACTCTGTGTGAAATGAGTTACATGGACTCACTCTGTGTGAAATGAGTTACATGGACTCACTCTGTCTGAAATGAGTAACATGGACTCACTGTGTGAAATGAGTTACATGGACTCACTGTCTGAAATGAGTTACATGGACTCACTCTGTCTGAAATGAGTTACATGGACTAACTCTGTGTGAAATTAGTTACATGGACTCACTCTGTCTGAAATGAGTTACATGGACTCACTCTGTCTGAAATGAGTTACATGGACTCACTCTGTGTGAAATGAGTTACATGGACTCACTCTGTGTGAAATGAGTTACATGGACTCACTCTGTCTGAAATGAGTTACATGGACTCACTCTGTCTGAAATGAGTTACATGGACTCACTCTGTCTGAAATGAGTTACATGGACTCACTGTCTGAAATGAGTTACATGGACTCACTCTGTCTGAAATGAGTTACATGGACTCACTCTGTCTGAAATGAGTTACATGGACTCACTCTGTCTGAAATGAGTTACATGGACTCACTCTGTCTGAAATGAGTTACATGGACTCATTCTGTGTGAAATAAGTTACAACGACTCACTCTGTCTGAAATTAGTTACATGGACTCACTGTCTGAAATGAGTTACATGGACTCACTCTGTCTGAAATGAGTTACATGGACTCACTGTGTTAAATGAGTTACATGGACTAACTCTGTCTGAAATGAGTTACATGGACTCACTCTGTCTGAAATGAGTTACATGGACTTACTCTGTCTGTAATGAGTAACATGGACTCACTGTGTGAAATGAGTTACATGGACTCACTGTCTGAAATGAGTTACATGGACTAACTCTGTCTGAAATGAGTATACATGGACTCACTCTGTCTGAAATGAGTTACATGGACTCACTCTGTCTGAAATGAGTTACATGGACTCACTCTGTCTGAAATGAGTTACATGGACTCATCTGTCTGAAATGAGTTACATGGACTCACTCTGTCTGAAATGAGTTACATGGACTCATCTGTGTGAAATGAGTTACATGGACTCACTCTGTCTGAAATGAGTTACATGGACTCACTCTGTGTGAAATGAGTTACATGGACTCACTCTGTGTGAAATGAGTTACATGGACTCACTTTGTGTGAAATGAGTTACATGGACTCACTCTGTGTGAAATGAGTTACATGGACTCACTCTGTGTGAAATGAGTTACATGGACTCACTCTGTGTGAAATGAGTTACATGGACTCACTCTGTGTGAAATGAGTTACATGGACTCACTCTGTCTGTAATGAGTAACAAGGACTCACTGTGTGAAATGAGTTACATGGACTCACTGTCTGAAATGAGTTACATGGACTAACTCTGTCTGAAATTGAGTTACATGGACTCACTCTGTCTGAAATGAGTTACATGGACTCACTCTGTGTGAAATGAGTTACATGGACTCACTCTGTGTGAAATGAGTTACATGGACTCACTCTGTGTGAAATGAGTTACATGGACTCACTCTCTCTGAAATGAGTTACATGGACTCACTGTGTTAAATGAGTTACATGGACTAACTCTGTCTGAAATGAGTTACATGGACTCACTCTGTCTGAAATGAGTTACATGGACTTACTCTGTCTGTAATGAGTAACATGGACTCACTGTGTGAAATGAGTTACATGGACTCACTGTCTGAAATGAGTTACATGGACTAACTCTGTCTGAAATTGAGTTACATGGACTCACTCTGTGTGAAATGAGTTACATGGACTCACTCTGTGTGAAATGAGTTACATGGACTCACTCTGTGTGAAATGAGTTACATGGACTCACTCTGTGTGAAATGAGTTACATGGACTCACTCTGTGTGAAATGAGTTACATGGACTCACTCTGTGTGAAATGAGTTACATGGACTCACTCTGTCTGTAATGAGTAACATGGACTCACTGTCTGAAATGAGTTACATGGACTCACTGTCTGAAATGAGTTACATGGACTCACTGTCTGAAATGAGTTACATGGACTCACTCTGTCTGAAATGAGTTACATGGACTCACTCTGTCTGAAATGAGTTACATGGACTCACTCTGTCTGAAATGAGTTACATGGACTCACTCTGTCTGAAATGAGTTACATGGACTCATTCTGTGTGAAATAAGTTACAACGACTCACTCTGTCTGAAATTAGTTACATGGACTCACTGTCTGAAATGAGTTACATGGACTCACTCTGTCTGAAATGAGTTACATGGACTCACTGTGTTAAATGAGTTACATGGACTAACTCTGTCTGAAATGAGTTACATGGACTCACTCTGTCTGAAATGAGTTACATGGACTTACTCTGTCTGTAATGAGTAACATGGACTCACTGTGTGAAATGAGTTACATGGACTCACTGTCTGAAATGAGTTACATGGACTAACTCCGTCTGAAATTGATATACATGGACTCACTCTGTCTGAAATTAGTTACATGGACTCACTCTGTCTGAAATGAGTTACATGGACTCACTCTGTGTGAAATGAGTTACATGGACTCACTCTGTGTGAAATGAGTTACATGGACTAACTCTGTGTGAAATGAGTTACATGGACTCACTCTGTGTGAAATGAGTTACATGGACTCACTCTGTCTGAAATGAGTAACATGGACTCACTGTGTGAAATGAGTTACATGGACTCACTGTCTGAAATGAGTTACATGGACTAACTGTCTGAAATGAGTTACATGGACTCACTCTGTGTGAAATGAGTTACATGGACTCACTCTGTGTGAAATGAGTTACATGGACTCACTCTGTGTGAAATGAGTTACATGGACTAACTCTGTGTGAAATGAGTTACATGGACTTACTCTGTGTGAAATGAGTTACATGGACTCACTCTGTGTGAAATGAGTTACATGGACTAACTCTGTGTGAAATTAGTTACATGGACTCACTCTGTGTGAAATTAGTTACATGGACTCACTCTGTCTGAAATGAGTAACATGGAATCACTGTGTGAAATGAGTTACATGGACTCACTGTCTGAAATGAGTTACATGGACTCACTCTGTCTGAAATGAGTTACATGGACTCACTCTGTCTGAAATGAGTTACATGGACTCATCTGTGTGAAATGAGTTACATGGACTCACTCTGTCTGAAATTAGTTACATGGACTCACTGTCTGAAATTAGTTACATGGACTCACTCTGTCTGAAATGAGTTACATGGACTCACTCTGTGTGAAATGAGTTACATGGACTCACTCTGTGTGAAATGAGTTACATGGACTCACTCTGTCTGAAATGAGTTACATGGACTCACTCTGTCTGTAATGAGTAACATGGACTCACTGTGTGAAATGAGTTACATGGACTCACTGTCTGAAATGAGTTACATGGACTAACTCCGTCTGAAATTGAGTTACATGGACTCACTCTGTCTGAAATTAGTTACATGGACTCACTCTGTCTGAAATGAGTTACATGGACTCACTCTGTGTGAAATGAGTTACATGGACTCACTCTGTGTGAAATGAGTTACATGGACTCACTCTGTGTGAAATGAGTTACATGGACTCACTCTGTGTGAAATGAGTTACATGGACTAACTCTGTGTGAAATGAGTTACATGGACTCACTCTGTGTGAAATGAGTTACATGGACTCACTCTGTGTGAAATGAGTTACATGGACTAACTCTGTGTGAAATTAGTTACATGGACTCACTCTGTGTGAAATTAGTTACATGGACTCACTCTGTCTGAAATGAGTTACATGGACTCACTGTGTGAAATGAGTTACATGGACTCACTCTGTCTGAAATGAGTTACATGGACTCACTCTGTCTGAAATGAGTTACATGGACTCACTCTGTGTGAAATGAGTTACATGGACTCACTCTGTCTGAAATGAGTAACATGGACTCACTGTGTGAAATGAGTTACATGGACTCACTGTCTGAAATGAGTTACATGGACTAACTCTGTCTGAAATGAGTTACATGGACTAACTCTGTGTGAAATTAGTTACATGGACTCACTCTGTCTGAAATGAGTTACATGGACTCACTCTGTGTGAAATGAGTTACATGGACTAACTCTGTGTGAAATGAGTTACATGGACTTACTCTGTGTGAAATGAGTTACATGGACTCACTCTGTGTGAAATGAGTTACATGGACTAACTCTGTGTGAAATTAGTTACATGGACTCACTCTGTGTGAAATTAGTTACATGGACTCACTCTGTCTGAAATGAGTAACATGGAATCACTGTGTGAAATGAGTTACATGGACTCACTGTCTGAAATGAGTTACATGGACTCACTCTGTCTGAAATGAGTTACATGGACTCACTCTGTCTGAAATGAGTTACATGGACTCATTCTGTGTGAAATAAGTTACAACGACTCACTCTGTCTGAAATTAGTTACATGGACTCACTGTCTGAAATTAGTTACATGGACTCACTCTGTCTGAAATGAGTTACATGGACTCACTGTGTTAAATGAGTTACATGGACTAACTCTGTCTGAAATGAGTTACATGGACTCACTCTGTCTGAAATGAGTTACATGGACTTACTCTGTCTGTAATGAGTAACATGGACTCACTGTGTGAAATGAGTTACATGGACTCACTGTCTGAAATGAGTTACATGGACTAACTCCGTCTGAAATTGAGTTACATGGACTCACTCTGTCTGAAATTAGTTACATGGACTCACTCTGTCTGAAATTAGTTACATGGACTCACTCTGTGTGAAATTAGTTACATGGACTCACTCTGTGTGAAATGAGTTACATGGACTCACTCTGTGTGAAATGAGTTACATGGACTCACTCTGTGTGAAATGAGTTACATGGACTCACTCTGTGTGAAATGAGTTACATGGACTTACTCTGTGTGAAATGAGTTACATGGACTCACTCTGTGTGAAATGAGTTACATGGACTCACTCTGTGTGAAATGAGTTACATGGACTCACTCTGTGTGAAATTAGTTACATGGACTCACTCTGTGTGAAATGAGTTACATGGACTCACTTGTGTGAAATGAGTTACATGGACTCACTCTGTGTGAAATGAGTTACATGGACTCACTCTGTCTGAAATGAGTTACATGGACTCACTCTGTGTGAAATGAGTTACATGGACTCACTCTGTCTGAAATGAGTAACATGGACTCACTGTGTGAAATGAGTTACATGGACTCACTGTCTGAAATGAGTTACATGGACTAACTCTGTCTGAAATGAGTTACATGGACTCACTCTGTGTGAAATGAGTTACATGGACTTACTCTGTGTGAAATGAGTTACATGGACTCACTCTGTGTGAAATGAGTTACATGGACTAACTCTGTGTGAAATGAGTTACATGGACTTACTCTGTGTGAAATGAGTTACATGGACTCACTCTGTGTGAAATGAGTTACATGGACTAACTCTGTGTGAAATTAGTTACATGGACTCACTCTGTGTGAAATTAGTTACATGGACTCACTCTGTCTGAAATGAGTAACATGGAATCACTGTGTGAAATGAGTTACATGGACTCACTGTCTGAAATGAGTTACATGGACTCACTCTGTCTGAAATGAGTTACATGGACTCACTCTGTCTGAAATGAGTTACATGGACTCATTCTGTGTGAAATAAGTTACAACGACTCACTCTGTCTGAAATTAGTTACATGGACTCACTGTCTGAAATTAGTTACATGGACTCACTCTGTCTGAAATGAGTTACATGGACTCACTGTGTTAAATGAGTTACATGGACTAACTCTGTCTGAAATGAGTTACATGGACTCACTCTGTCTGAAATGAGTTACATGGACTTACTCTGTCTGTAATGAGTAACATGGACTCACTGTGTGAAATGAGTTACATGGACTCACTGTCTGAAATGAGTTACATGGACTAACTCCGTCTGAAATTGATATACATGGACTCACTCTGTCTGAAATGAGTTACATGGACTCACTCTGTGTGAAATGAGTTACATGGACTAACTCTGTGTGAAATGAGTTACATGGACTCACTCTGTGTGAAATGAGTTACATGGACTCACTCTGTGTGAAATGAGTTACATGGACTCACTCTGTGTGAAATGAGTTACATGGACTCACTCTGTGTGAAATGAGTTACATGGACTCACTCTGTGTGAAATGAGTTACATGGACTCACTGTGTGAAATGAGTTACATGGACTCACTCTGTCTGAAATGAGTTACATGGACTAACTCTGTGTGAAATGAGTTACATGGACTCACTCTGTGTGAAATTAGTTACATGGACTCACTCTGTTTGAAATGAGTAACATGGAATCACTGTGTGAAATGAGTTACATGGACTCACTGTCTGAAATGAGTTACATGGACTAACTCTGTCTGAAATGAGTTACATGGACTAACTCTGTGTGAAATTAGTTACATGGACTCACTCTGTCTGAAATGAGTTACATGGACTCACTCTGTGTGAAATGAGTTACATGGACTCACTCTGTGTGAAATGAGTTACATGGACTCACTCTGTGTGAAATGAGTTACATGGACTCACTCTGTGTGAAATGAGTTACATGGACTCACTCTGTGTGAAATGAGTTACATGGACTCACTCTGTGTGAAATGAGTTACATGGACTCACTCTGTCTGAAATGAGTTACATGGACTCACTGTGTGAAATGAGTTACATGGACTCACTCTGTCTGAAATGAGTTACATGGACTCACTCTGTCTGAAATGAGTTACATGGACTCACTCTGTCTGAAATGAGTTACATGGACTCATTCTGTGTGAAATAAGTTACAACGACTCACTCTGTCTGAAATTAGTTACATGGACTCACTGTCTGAAATTAGTTACATGGACTCACTCTGTCTGAAATGAGTTACATGGACTCACTGTGTTAAATGAGTTACATGGACTAACTCTGTCTGAAATGAGTTACATGGACTCACTCTGTCTGAAATGAGTTACATGGACTTACTCTGTCTGTAATGAGTAACATGGACTCACTGTGTGAAATGAGTTACATGGACTCACTGTCTGAAATGAGTTACATGGACTAACTCCGTCTGAAATTGAGTTACATGGACTCACTCTGTGTGAAATGAGTTACATGGACTCACTCTGTGTGAAATGAGTTACATGGACTAACTCTGTGTGAAATGAGTTACATGGACTTACTCTGTGTGAAATGAGTTACATGGACTCACTCTGTGTGAAATGAGTTACATGGACTAACTCTGTGTGAAATTAGTTACATGGACTCACTCTGTGTGAAATTAGTTACATGGACTCACTCTGTTTGAAATGAGTAACATGGAATCACTGTGTGAAATGAGTTACATGGACTCACTGTCTGAAATGAGTTACATGGACTAACTCTGTCTGAAATGAGTTACATGGACTAACTCTGTGTGAAATTAGTTACATGGACTCACTCTGTCTGAAATGAGTTACATGGACTCACTCTGTCTGAAATGAGTTACATGGACTCACTCTGTGTGAAATGAGTTACATGGACTCACTCTGTGTGAAATGAGTTACATGGACTCACTCTGTCTGTAATGAGTAACATGGACTCACTGTCTGAAATGAGTTACATGGACTCACTGTCTGAAATGAGTTACATGGACTCACTGTCTGAAATGAGTTACATGGACTCACTCTGTCTGAAATGAGTTACATGGACTCACTCTGTCTGAAATGAGTTACATGGACTCATTCTGTGTGAAATAAGTTACAACGACTCACTCTGTCTGAAATTAGTTACATGGACTCACTGTCTGAAATGAGTTACATGGACTCACTCTCTCTGAAATGAGTTACATGGACTCACTGTGTTAAATGAGTTACATGGACTAACTCTGTCTGAAATGAGTTACAT